>NW_024881316.1:49963222-50025902 GCF_018691265.1 Tyto alba | reverse complement strand
AAGGTGGGGAAGGCCAGCAGGAAAAGCGGTGGCCTCGGTGATGGCGCGGGTGAACGGCCACAGCGTGGCCCCACGCCTCGGGGAGGGCGGTCGGGATGAGCCGACGGTTGGGGACATGCCGAGGGGAGGTGGTGGCCGAAAGGATGAGGAGGGAAGGACAACCGGCTCGCCCGGAGCCTGGGTCGGGGGGGCAGGACAGGGGTGCTGCCACCGTCCCTCGAGGGAATGGGGACAGGGAGGATTTTAGCCGCCGTCGGCAGAGGAGCGGAGGAGGCAGGTGTGGGGGAAGCTGCATCGGTTGGGAGAAGACATGGCGAGGTGGGAAGGGAGGTCACGAGAGAGCTGGCGGTCAGGCTGGTGGAGGTGGTCCTGCAGAGAGAAACCAGGACGTACCCTACGGAAACTGGGAACGGGGGCGGGTGGCAGGAGCAGGGGCAGGGGGAGGCGAGGGCCGGGGTGGACGTCCCCGAAGAGGTGGTTGCTTTGGTGGACCCCCTGTGGACATCCCCACGGTGTGGCAGTACCCGCGGCTGCAGTACCTTGCCGTGGACCACCATGTCCCCTTCCCCATCGGTGGGACTGCGTGTGGGGACGACGAGGACCTCCCCCCGCCCTGGAGCCACTTGAGAACGAGCAGATCTGGGCGGACGGCGAGGATGACCTCCTGGAGGAGGAAGGTTTTCTTGAGGTGATGGTGCTGTCCTGCCATCGCGGCAGGGTAGAGGGGGGGAATGACGAGCAGTGGAGGGAGGAATTCCCGGACGTGTGGGCGCGACACGACTGGACTGCGGGCTGGTCTCCGGGGAGGTGGAGGTGAGAGGGGCACCGGTGCCCTTCCAAAAGCAACCCCGGTTGCCGGCAGAGGAGGAGGAGGCGGTGGCGAGCATCCTGCAGGGCTGCTGGACGGTGGCGTGGTGGCGGAAGGCAGCTCTTCCTCCAACAGCCCTTTGAAGCCCATCCCAAAGACCAACGGGGATACGTGGCGCCTGACGCTGAATGCAGAACCACAACAAGGTCACCCCCATGGTGGTGGCTCCGGTGGTCTGGACAGGATCAAGCTCATCACAACCCTCAGCCCCAAGAGCAGGTATTTCGATGGTGGATATCGAACCCTTCCTTCGCCATCCCTTGGCAGCGGGCTCCAGAGCCAGGTTTGCCTTCACCTTCCGTGACCAGCAGTACCTCTTCAAACCGGTTGCCCCAGGGCTTCCATAGCACTGACTCCATCGTGCACAAGCGGGTGGCTCAGATGTTGTCCCAGCTGCCCCCAGAAGATAAACCTTGGGTTATTTCCTTCGTCGACGACATCCTCATCGCCGGGAGGAGCCAAAAGGAGACCAAAGCCCGCACGAGCGCGGTCCTGAATCTGATCCAAAAAACAGGCTTTAAAGCCAAGTTTGAGAAGGCTCAGTAGTCCAGCCAAGGTGGACTACCTGGGGGTGACAATCGGGGCCGCCGGGGGCGAGGAGAGATCCAGGCCAGCAAGCTGGAGGCCATCAGAAGAGCACCCCCCGCGGAGCGTCCGCGACGTCCGCTCGCTGCTGGGGAAGTTTGCTCCTGAAGATCACATCCCGGCTACTGGGAGCTGGCCTGGCCGCTCCACCGCCTCACCAAGGAGCACGTCGGATGGGAATGGGGACCGGAGGAGGACGAGGCGCTGAGCCGCCTGAAACAGGCCGTCGGGCTGCTCCCCCCTGCGGTTCCCCCGATAAATCCCAGCCCTTCGTGATCAGCTTGCGCGCCGGCGAAGGGGCGGTGGGTGCCACCTTGCTGCAGGAGGACGAGGCGGGACGGCTGGTCCGGTGGGAACACATCCTGCCTGCTGAAGAACCGCGAGGTCTCCTACGTGCAGGAGGAGAGAAGGGGTGCCTGGCAGCAGTCTGGGCCGTGCGGGCTTTCGAGACCCTCACGGGGCCGGCCCCCGTCCTCATCCAGCTGCCCCATTCCCTTGGAGGTATATCCTATGGCGAAGCCTTGGGGTCCCGCGGGACGACCCCGCAGCGGCGCGCTGTGGACTCTGCTGTTGGTGAACGGGGGGCGATGGCAAAGGGACCCTGGCCCGAGCGGGGACAGCCCCCCGGCAGCTGGTCCCCACCGCTCCCTCCTTCCAGCTGCTGCCTCCCCACGTCCCCAAGGCCAACGTGTGGTTCACGGCCAGCGAGAAGACTTGCTCCGTCGGCTTTGCGGCGGCCAACCTGGAGGAGCGGTGGCTGTTGGGGCCCAGGGGTGGCTCGGCGCCGGGCGCGGAGCTGTGGGCTCTGAAGCAGCTCCTGGACCATCACCGATGCTCCTCGCCCTTTTACTGGTACACGGGCTGCTGGTCCTTGGTGGAAAAGCTGCAAAACCAGCACAGGGAGTGGGAGCGGGGGCAGCGGGCGAGCTCCGGTAAGGGTTTGTGGTCGAGCGTCTTTCAGTGGGTCCACACCAACCCAGGGATGCTGCACGTCAGGTATGTGGGAGGGGACAGGAGCAAGGACCTGCAGGAGGTGGAGTGGAAGCAGAAAGTGAGCCAGAGGGCCAAGGCGATGTCTGGCAGGGCCGGGGCCAGCCAGGAAATTTGGGAGCCTTCAAAGCACGAGAAGCAAGAAATAATCGCCCAGTGTCACAGCTGGTCGCACGAAGGGGTGGAGGGGACCCTGGCAAGGGTGAGCCAGGTCGCGTCCTGGGATGGGGCCAGCGGGCAGGTGACCTGCTGGGTGCAAAACTGCCTGAGCTGTGCCGCAGGGAGGGACGGAGTGGTCAGGGTGCTGCCCCAGCGGGCGGAGGGACCGTGGTCGCAGCTCCAGTTGGGCTACATCAGCGGCCTCCCCAAGACCGAGGAGGGGCTCTGCTCCCTCTTGGTGGTGGAGGATGAGTTTTCGGGGTGGGTGGAAGCCTTCCCGATCGGGCAGAGGACAGTGGAGGAGATAGCCGAGGTGCTCTTCAGCAAGGTTTTCGGGCGGTACGGGACCCCCCGCGCCCTCCGTTTGCCGCGGGTGCCGCCTTTCCTCCAGCACGCCGTGAGGATGGCGGCGTTCGGCCTGGACCCCCCGTGGGACATCCCGCAGCCCGGCCAGGCGGGACAGGTCACGGCAGCCCTGCAGCGACTGGCCTGGGGGGCCGGCAAGGAGTGGGCGACGACGCTGCCCTTGCTCCTGGCGGCGATCAGGTCCGTCTGGGCGCGGGGAGCAGCGCTGCACCCTTACCAAATTATTTACCGCTTCCCGTTGGAGATGCGGGAGGGATGCGGGGGGGGGGTCTGCCCCCAGGGCAATGTCCTCCGCTGGCTCAGTCAGCTGGAAGAGGCTGAGGCCGGCTACAAGCACCAGACCGAAGCCGCGCTGCTGGGGGATTGCCCGGAGGAGGATGCTCCATGGCCGTAGCCCCCCTGCCCCCCGACTCCTCCGTGAGATTGCTGTCTGTGTGTGTCGTGTGCTGTGCTGTGGGGAGAAAACGGGTTTGCTGGGGGGGTGGGGGGGGGGGTTTAGGCAGGACTAAGCAGTGCGCAACCTCTTCTTGCTTACGGTGCCCAAGGGCAGGGAGGGAAGACTCGCTGGGTGTCCTGGTTTTGACTGGGGTGGGCTTGGGGCTTTTTCATAGCATCCGGCGTGGTGCTGGGCTTTCCAGCTGTGGCTCCAACAGTGCTGGGAGCACTGGGATGGTGTTGCCATCCCCAGTCCTGCGGGGCTTGGGGGAGCTGCGCCAGCTTTTGCTTGGGACCAGAGGAGATGGTGAGCAATGGCCTCGGCATCTCTTGCTTTGGTTTACTTCCCTATTTCACAAATTCTGTTTCATTTATTAAACGTGTTTTTTTATCTCGACCCGTACGTTTTCTTGCTTTCCCTCTTCTGTCCTGGGTTTGGCTGGGATAGAGTTAAATTCTTCATGGCAGCTCATGGTTTGGATTCGAGCTGGGAACAGCGCTGATAACAGAGGGATGCGAGGGATGCGCAGTGCTTGCACGGTGTCAAGGACTTTTCAGCTTCTCCTCTGCTGCCCGGCGGGGGGCTCACCCACAACACAGGGGACCCCCAGCTCGGGGCTCTGCAGCCCCTGGGAACGATGAGGCGGGGGGAGAGAGCAGCCACCAGTGTCCAGCACCGGAGTCTCAACCCCTGGTAGTGACCTCCAGGTGATCTGATGCTCCTCATGGTCTTCAAAGGGTTGTGGGTCCGTATCCTCCACCTCTCCTGACGGTTCTCGGGCTGTAGCTCTCCGAGCCCCTCCGCTACTTAAAATCGTAGAAATCATTTAGGTTGGAAAAGACCCTTAAGATTGTCAAGTTAAACCAAACGATGAAGGGAATGGAGGGCGACCACAAGCCCTGGGGGTGCACAGGCACCCCGAGCTCTGGTCCGTAAGCGGGTTGAAGCCAGTGGGGTGCTCTGGGGTGTTTAATGGGAGCCGGTGTGGGGCAGCCCCCCCCCCCCCCCCCCCCCCCCCCCCCCATGCCGTGCTCTGGGCTCACTTGAAGACCTCCCCGAAATGAGGAGCTTGATGGCACCATCCAGGCTACAGCAAATAGCCCAAGGGCTGGTAGCCCCGGGGATTTGTGGCCGTGGCCCATCCGCCACTCCCCCCCCCCCCCCGCCCCCCCCCGAGGTATATTTAGTGCTTCTGCAGCAAGCCCAAATGCTGAGTCAGCACGGATGCGAGAGAGCAACCCCGCTGCTGATTTAGCACGAGAATTTAGCCGGCCGGTGACTCCCGTAGCAAGGCGGCGGTTAAAATAGCTGCAGCCAAAGGAAACCGGGATCAGATGAGCTGGGACATCTCTGGATCGGCTCCACCAGCCGTGAGTCATCAGGAACGGGCTGAGGAAGGGCAGCAAACTGCAGCCGCCGAGGATGAGGATGGTGGGAAGAAGACCTCGGCTGGCAGCCGGCATCCTCCGGCGGTCACCTCGTGAATCCCCGAAAAGATGCCGCGGGCTGGGGCAACGAAGGGCACGAGCGCTGCAAGAGCATCGCTCGGGGGTGTCTGGCGATTAAAAAATTATCTGATAGGGGTTGGCGTGTTCTCTGGGGCGACGTGGTGGGAAGGTCGGGGGGAAGCAGCAGAGAGCCCCCCAAAATGCTCCCGGAGATGGCCGGGGGGGGTGAAGGGGGAGGCTCCGGGTCCCAAAACAAGGAGATGGAGATGTCGAGGAGCCACGTCCGAGTGAGGAGGGGTAGGAAGGTGCTGGTATGGGGAATGTTACAGAAAATCGATTAATATAATCCAGATAAGAGGGACAGGCCCGGGGTGGAGCAAGCAGGGGGCTGGTGCGGGAGTAGCGGAGGTTTGACCGGTTGGAGACCCCTTCTCGGTGTCCCAGAGGTGGCCGGGGGACCCTTGGAGGAGGAGGAAGGCCCTGGGGGGAGGAAGGCTGCCCAGGAGCCCGGCGGGTCTCAGCAGAGGGCAGCAGCAGCCTGGTACAAAAGCCTCGGTGGGGAGGGGGTCTCGGCAAGGAACGCCCCCCCCCAAACATCCCCGACCTCCACGGGACCCCTGTCTCGTGTCTCTGAACTGGGACCACCGGCTCCAAACCAGAAGCTGGGAGCCAAACCACAGCACCCTGGGTGCCAGCCCAGGGGGACCCCGGACCCCCAAACTGCAGCACCCCATCTCCCTGCCCCAGATCCAGGGGTCAGACCCCGGACCCATCTCCCCATCTCCCTGCCCCAGATCCAGGCATCAGATCCAAGACCCCAGACCCATCTCCCCATCTCCCTGCCCCAGATCCAGATCCCAGACCTCAGACCCCAGACCCATTTCCCTGCCCCAGATCCAGACCCCAGACCCATCTCCCCATCTCCGTGCCCCAGATCCAGATCCCAGACCTCAGACCCAGACCCATTTCCCTGCCCCAGATCCAGACCCCAGACCCATCTCCCCATCTCCCTGCCCCAGATCCAGATCCCAGACCTCAGACCCAGACCCATTTCCCTGCCCCAGATCCAGACCCCAGACCCATCTCCCCATCTCCCTGCCCCAGATCCAGATCCCAGACCTCAGACCCCAGACCATTTCCCTGCCCCAGATCCAGACCCCAGACCCATCTCCCCATCTCCCTGCCCCAGATCCAGATCCCAGACCTCAGACCCCAGACCCATTTCCCTGCCCCAGATCCAGACCCCAGACCCATCTCCCCATCTCCTGCCCAGATCCAGATCCCAGACCCAGACCCCAGACCCATTTCCCTGCCCCAGATCCAGACCCCAGACCCATCTCCCCATCTCCCTGCCCCAGATCCAGATCCAGACTCAGACCCCAGACCCATTCCCTGCCCAGATCCAGACCCCAGACCCATCTCCCCATCTCCTGCCCCCGATCCAGATCCCAGACCTCAGACCCCCAGACCCATTTCCCTGCCCAGATCCAGACCCCAGACCCATCTCCCCATCTCCTAGCCCCCGATCCAGATCCCAGACCTCAGACCCCAGACCCATTTCCCTGCCCCAGATCCAGACCCCAGACCCCTCTCCCCATCTCCCTGCTCTAGATCCAGGGGCCAGACCCCAGCCCCATCTCCCCTGCCCCAGATCCAGACCCCAGGACCCATCTCCCCATCTCCCTGCTCTAGATCCAGGGGCCTGACCCCAGACCCCGGACCCCAGCCGCATCTCCCTGCCCCAGATCCAGGGGCCAGCCCATCTCCCACCTCCCTGCCCCAGCTGCATGTGCCCCAAACCCCAAACCTGACCCCAGCCCCCCACCCCCCCCCCACCCCACCTCCCTAAACCAGACTCCCGAGCCCCGCTGGCTTTGCACCAGGACCACCCCAAAAAAATAGGACCCCTTCCCCAGACCCCAGACCCGACCCCCCCCCCCCCAGACACGGCTGAGCGAGGCCGGCACGGCACGGCACGGCACGGCACGGCACGGCACGGCACGGCACGGCACGGCGTCTGTCGGACATTTGTTAGTCATTAGGGCTGGAGGGAAGGAGGGCGGGCGCGGGACCAGCCTTTCTTCTCCAGCACATATCCCAGCGCCTCGCCTTTCGGTGGCCAGCGTCCAGCCCGGCCGGGTTTTGCCGTCCCACCCCCCCCCCCCCCCCACACCCCGTCCCCATCCCGCGTGGGCAGAGGCCATGGGCGAGCGGGCAGCCGCGGGGATGCTCCGGCGCTGTGGTGGCTTTTGAAAGCTCCCCAGGAAGTTTTGGGAGCGGGGGGCCGGCGGGAGGGAGCAAGGGGGGGGGGGTGAGGGGGGTGGGGGGGTGTGGGGGGGTGTGCGGGTTGGGGGGGGCGGGGGGGGGGGGGGGGGCCCGGCCGTGCTGGCCGCTCGCTGAGGCTCGCGGGGAAGAGACGCGCCGGGGCGGATGCGGGAACCGGGGCGGTGAGGCCTGGGGAGGTGCAGGATTGCACCCACCGCCCCCCCCCCAGCTCGGGGGAGATGAGAGGTGAGTGGGGGACAGCTCGGGGGGGGGGGGGGGGGGAAGGAGGGGGGGAAGATTGGAGCCATGGGGAGAGGAGCGAGGCTGGTGGCTTGGGGGACGGGGGGGGGGACGGCTGTGCCGGAATAAGTAACAGAGCTGGGGGGCAGCCGGCACCAAATCCCACCGCTGCTCCCCACTCTTGGGGGGGCTAAGCCAGCTTCAGCCGTGGCCAGGGACCCCCACATTGGGGCGGGGAGGGGAGGGGGTGGAGAAAGAGGGGTTGGAGGGGGGTTCCAGGGCTCCCAAACCAGTGGCAGCGCTTCCTCCTGCTTGCTCCAGAGCCCATCACTTGTTGACTCCATGGGGCAGAAAAGCAAAATTTGGGGCAGCCGAAAAGCAAAGGGCCATGCCAAGGAGGATGGAGGGAATCGCTGCTGCCCCCCCCCAACCCAGCGAGCACCACACCCCCCCCCCCCCCCCCCAGACCCGCTCCTGCCCCCCGCCCGCCTTTGCGTGGGGGGAGGCCGGGCGGTATAAAGCCGGGGATGCCGGTGCCGCGGTCACTCGGGCCGTTCCTGCAGCCCCCCCTGCGGCACCCCCCGGCTGGAACCCCTCCTTCTGCCGGCGAGGAGGTCGGGGAGGCCCCGGGCAGGGGGTGGCCGGGCTGATGGGGGGGCTGTGGGGGGTTACGGGGGGGCTCTCGGGCACGCTACGGCTCCCGGGGAGCTTTGGGGGAGCCAGGGAGGGAGGGAGCGTCCCCCTGCTCCGGGTTCCTTCGGGGTCGGGGTCCGGTGCTGAGCGCATCCCCGGTGCCAGAGCCACGGGTGGGCTCCAGCCCACGGCGTTTCCCACCCTGTGGGAGCACCCCAACATGCCCCCCGCTGGGATGGGGGGTCCGGGCTGGGTGCCGGCCGGAGTGGCACGTGGGTTTTCTTTGCTCCCATGTTTTTTGCAAAAAGGGGCTGGGAAGCCACAAAGCCCCTGGGGGCTGGGAGCCGGGAGCCATCAGCTTCTCCATCACTCGCTTTTTTTTTTGGCTAAATTCAACCAAATTCCTCCAAGTTGACGGTCTCCTCGGAGCGCAAAGGTCCCAACCAAGTCCCGAGGTGGCTGGAGCAGTGACGTGTCCCCAAGGGCCGGTGCCACCGGGTTGGGGCTGGCTGAGGGTGGCAGCGATGGGTCCCGTGTTGGGATGGGGGGGCTGTCAGCCGTCCCCCAGGGCCCGATGTCCCCTTCGGGGCTGGGAGGGGGCGAGCGCGGGCAGCTCAGGCCCCTTCCTGACGTTGTGCTTTCAGCAGACCAGCCGGCGAGAGGCGAGGAAGAGGAGATGCCGACCTTCAGCTACCGAGCGAGCGGTAAGGACACCCCCCCCCAACCCCCCACCCCCGGGGTGGGCAGGGGGGGGTGCGGCGGGGCCTGATCCTTCCCCTCTCTGCACCCAGGCAGGGCACGGACCAGCTGCAGCCGGTGCCAGAAGAACCTCTCCCTCCAGACGGCCGTCAAAGTCCTCTACGTCTTCTCCATCCTCCTCATCGTGGCCGTGACCGTGTTGGCTGCCTTGGGTGAGCAGGGGCAGGGGTGGGGGGGGCCTGCTCCTGCCTCTCCCCCCCCCCCCCCCCCCTCGGGGATACTGCGGGGCTCCCCTGAAGCACCTTCAAGCACCCAGGCATGGAGAGGAGCATCCAGCCCCCCCTGACCTGCCCCTGCGATACCCAGGGGACCCTGTGCGTGATGCCACCTCGCTGGGGGGATGGTTTCCCCCCCGCCCCGGGGACCTCAGGAGCCCCCGCGGAGCCCAGATGTTGTCACCCCGTCACCCCCACGGGCAGGGAGCAGCCTGCTGGGCTCAGGGGAGGGACGCTGTGCTCCGCGGGGCTGGAGCCCTGGGGATGTTTGGAGATCTTAGCCAAACCCCAACCCCCAAAGCCCCTTGGGACACCCACCCCCACGGAGCCAGCACCCACCAGCCACCCAGCCTGGCTCTTCAAGCCCTGGCCAACCCTCCTCGCCGGGGAAGGAGCTCGGAGGGAAGGTGTGGGAGACGACCACATCCTGGCGCCTGCCCACCTCCCCTGACCCCCCGCCCTTCCTCCGCAGTGTTCAAGAAAGTCAACTCCATCTCCAAGGACATCAGCTCAGCTCAGACCTATTACGAGAAGAAGATCCTATCCATCCAGGAGGATCTCCAGGGGTTGGGTGAGTGGCTTGCTCCTGGACCTGGAGGTCTTCTCCAGGCTTCGGCACCACGCGTCCCTCCAGGTGAAGTCCGGGGGCTCCCTCGGAGCCAAACCCCCACTTATCTCCCCAGATTTTGGCGGAGGGACAACTGCATGACCCCCCCCCCCCAGGGTGGGGTTGGGCTTTTTGAAGAACTTGCTGCACGGAGGTGGCAGGAACAGGGTGAGGGTGGGAGCTGGTGCTGGCTGGTGGCATCAGGGTTGTCCCAACCGTGGCTCCATGGGGCCCATCTCCAGAATCTGCAAGGACAGAGCGTGGTGAGGCTCCTTCCTCTGCTCTGGTCCTCAGCGAGAGGGTCTCCAGGCCCACGGAGGGACGGGGTGGGGCAACAGACACCCCACACCCCACACCCCCGCCCTTCGTTTAGATGAGAAGACTTCAGGGAACTGCTCCCTCTGCCACGAGATGGGACAGCTGGGCCAGGAGATCACCAAGCTGCAGGGCGAGCTGGAGGAGATCCAGAAGATGCTTTTGGTTCAAGAAATCCTGCTCGACCGCACCTCCCAGACCCACGACCAGCTCTCGTCCACCAGCAACAAGATCACCGGCGAGGTGGACAACTGCTCCTTCTCCATCCGGCAGGTCAACGAAAGCTTGGGGCAGTTCCTGGCCCAGGTTGGGGGCTGGCAGGTGGTCACCTCCCAGCTGGGCAACTCTCTCAAGGGCTTGGCCCAGGAACGCTACGATGTGCGAGCGGCCATGCAGCAGATGAACTTCACCCTGGGGCAAACCTCCGACTGGATCCAGGTCATCCGGAGGAAGACGGACGAGGAGACGCTGACGCTGCAGAAGATCGTCACCGAGTGGCAGAACTACACCCGCCTCTTCGGCGGGCTGCGGGCCACCTCCTCCAAAACCAGCGAGCTGGTGAAGAGCATCCAAGGCAGCGTCGGCGCCACGGCTCGGCAAGTCGGCCAGAACTCGGAGAGCATGCACGACCTGGTGCTGCAGGTGATGGGGCTGCAGCTCCAGCTGGACAACGTCTCCTCCTTCCTGGATGACCACGAGGAGAACGCGAACGACCTGCGCTACCACAACCGGTACACGCAGAACCGCACGGCCGAGCGCTTCGAGACCCTGGAAGGGCGCATGAGCTCCCACGAGATCGAGATCGGCACCATCTTCGCCAACATCAACGCCACCGACAGCCACGTCCACAGCATGCTGCGCTACCTGGACGACGTCCGGCTCTCCTGCACCCTGGGCTTCCACACCCACGCCGAGGAGCTCTACTACCTGAACAAATCCCTCAGCCTGATCCAGGGCACCACGGACCTGCTGCGGGAGCGTTACAGCCTGCTCAGCGCCCGGCTGGACTTTGACATCCGCAACCTGTCCATGGTCATGGAGGAGATGAAGGTGGTGGACGTCCGGCACGGAGAGATGCTGAAAAACATCACCATCTTGCGAGGTGAGGTGCAAGCCTAAGCCTTGACACACCCCCCCCCCCATCAGGTGCTTTGGGCAAGCAGTTTGGGGGGGTGGTGGTGGTGGTGGGGGTTGTTTTTGCTTCTGTGGCTGAGCACGGTGGGATCTGGGGCTCCTTGGGAGTGGTGGAGGACCCAAACCACCATCGCTGAGGCCAAGGCAATTTTGGGATGCGCCTGAAGGCACCCCAGATGCTCGCCCATGGATGCAGAAGAGTCCTGGGGAGGGAGCTGGCAGCCCTATCCCTGCGTGGGGGGGGGGGGGGACCCCAGGAGTCCCCCATGTCCTTCCAGCACGGTTGGCTTGCCTACTGGTTCCAGTGACCCCTCTCGCTGGTCCTGATGGAGAAGGCACGGCCGCCCCTGGATGAGGGATGAGGGTGCCCAAAGCTTTTCCCGGGTGGCTTGGGGACACCTCCAGCCCCCCCCCCGCCCCCCCCGAGGGATCAGTGGGGCTCCACGGAGCCCCTGAGCACCCCAACAACATCCCGCTCCGCCGCGGACCACCCTACAGCAACCACACCTGCATCGTTACAGGGCTGCGCTAATTAATGAGCCCTGGAGTTTCCTGGGTCTGTTTTTTTTTTTTTGGGGGGGGTGGGAGGGGGGGGTGGCGGGCCCTGCAGCGGCCCCATGGCACCGTGCCCCCCCCCCTGCAATGTCAGCGGTCCTTGGAGCCCACAGCAAGGTCTACAGGGCTGGGGGGAGCCCGGCTCAACTGATCCCAGTTTTAGCAAGATCTGCAGGGCTGGGGCATCTCCCTCTCGCCCCGTTTTGGGGTGCTGCTCCCCCCCCCCCCCCCATGCTTCCTATTCACCCCCCTCTTCTCTTTCTCCCCCCCCCTCAGGTGTGCCGGGCCTCCCGGGTCCCCGCGGCCTCAAGGGTGACGTGGGTGTCAAGGGCCCCCCAGGAAGCGAAGGAGAGAAGGGCGACGCGGGCAGCCTGGGCTCACCGGGACCCCAGGGCCCCCCCGGCCCACCCGGCCCCCCCGGCCCCCAGGGTGAAAGGGGTCCCCTGGGTTTGAAAGGCTTCCCCGGCCTCAAGGGTGCCAAGGGCAGCTTCGGGCAATCCGGCTCCCGGGGACAAGGGGGACCCAAGGGAGACCCCGGCCCCCCAGGGCCAACTGGGGGGCCAGGACCAGTGGGCCCCCCCGGCCCGCAGGGCAAACCGGGACCCCCCGGGACCCCCGGGGCTGTGGGTCAGGCTGGTGCGATGGGACCCAAAGGAGACCCCGGTTTGCGGGGCCCCCCGGGGCTGCCGGGTCCGCCTGGCCCCCCAGGACAGTAACCCAGCCTGCTGCCAGCCGGGGCACTGGGGACAGGGGGGGGGGTCCCCACTGCCAACCCCCCCCCCCCCCTCCCCTCCTGCCCCCCCTGGACCCCCAGAGCGTTCCCCGCAGAGCTGTGAGGCTGAGCCTCGCAGGACGGGGTGGGGGGGGCAGAGGGGTCCCAGTTCCCCCCCCCCACAGTGTGAGGGTCCGGGGCTGGTCCCCGGCTTGGCCACCCCCCAACACTGGGGTGGGGGGGTCCCCGCAGGACGGGGTGCAACTGGTTTGTTGCCCTTCCCCCCCCCCCCCCCCCCCCAACCTCCAGCCACGTTTTTGTGTGTGTGTGTGTCCCCCAACCTCGCGCTGTCCCCCCCCCCCCCCAAATGTACTCCCAGCACAATAAAGCTGTATGGGGACAGGCAGCTCCTCTACTGGGAACACTGGGGCGGGGGGAGCACCCCGACAGTGACGGGGTGCAAGGGGTGGGGGAAGCGTGTTGCACCCGCGTGTGCAAAGGGGTCACACCCCGGGGTGACCCTGCTGCTGGGAGAGGGGGGACACATGACACCCCCACCCCCCCCCCCCCCCCCCCCCCCCCCACGCCCACCGGGAAGGTGCGTTGCTGTTGTTTCGTGCCTCAGTTTCCCAAACCAGGCTGCCCCCAGCACCGTGCCCTGCCCCGGGGGCACAGGATCCGCCCGCTCGGGCGGTTTTATTGCTGTTGGCAAAGCGGTTTCCTGTTTTCCTCGCAGAAACAGCCCTGGGTTGGTTATTAAAACGGGCGAACGCGGCCCCGGGGCCCCTGATTTGGAGCTGCCAGGGCCAGAGAGGCCGCACGGGAAGGGGGGGTGGGGGGTGGGGGGGTGGTGGTAGTTTGGGGTGGTGTTGGGGGAAGCAGAGACCCAACAACTCATTACACAGATGGGGCACAGGCTGCCAGGCGAGGGCTGGGGTTGTGCTCTTGGGGGGGTCTGAGCACCAAAAGAGGGGGACCCCAGTCCTGCGCTGGTGACAAGGGACGCGGTAAAAACTGGGTGCTGGGTGGGACACGGGCACCCCATAAAGGGGACCTGGGTGCTGGGAAGGTGGGTGCCCACCCGCCGGAGCCCACCACCGCTCCGTGCCTCAGTTTCCCCGCCTTTCAACTAAGCAGGACCTGGCCACGCTGTAACTTCCCCCCCCCCCCCCCCCAAAAATCCACTCTTTCCCAATTTTCTGTGGAAAACTGGCCGCGGAGCAGCTGGGCCCGTGTTTGTGGCCGGGCGGCCGCCGGGCCTGAGAAAAATGTGCAAGGGCAGGATTTTCCCCCCGAACCCGCCCCGAGCTGGGTTTTCCGGGCGGTGGCGAGGGTGGGCGGTGGGATTTCAGAGCTGGGAGCGAAAAAGATTCGTAAATAAACGAGGAAGGGAGGAAAGGAAAGGGCGGGTGGGACGTGCTGGCGGCCGCCCAGGGGTTGTTCTTGGCTGGGGACATGCGGGCTCAGGGATGTTGGTGCAGAGGGTGCTGGGGACAGACGGACAGCCAGGGACAGGGTGCTGGGGACAGACGGACAGTCAGGGACAGGGTGCTGGGGACAGACGGACACACACTGCCCCACAGCCACACACAGGGTGCTGGGGACAGACGGACCCAGGGACAGCCCCGAAGACAGCCACCCAGAGGGTGCTGGAGACACACGGACAGCCAGGGACAGGGTGCTGGGGACACACAACCCCACAGACAGTCCCACACAGGCTGCTGGGGACACACGGACACATGGACAGCCCCACAGCCACACACAGGGTGCTGGGGACACACGGACAGCCAGGGACAGGCTGTTGGGGACACACAACCCTACTGACAGTCCCACACAGGCTACTGGGGACACACGGACAGCCCCACAGACAGCCACACACAGGGTCATGGGGACACACAGACAGCCCCACAGACAGCCACACACAGGGTGTTGGGGACACACAGACAGCCACACACAGGGTGCTGGGGACACACAGACAGCCAGGGACAGGCTGCTGGGGACACACAACCCTACAGTCACACACAGGGTGCTGGGGACACACAGACAGCCCCACAGACAGCCACACACAGGGTGTTGGGGACACACAGCCCCACAGACAAGTGCACACAGGGTGCTGGGGACGCCTGGACCCACGGAGAGCCACCCAGAGGGTGCTGGGGACACAGGACAGCCCCACGGACAGGGGACACACAGAGCCACACACAGGCTGCTGGGGACAGATGGACACACACTGCCCCACAGCCACACACAGGGTGCTGGGGACAGACGGACCCAGGGACAGCTCCGAGGACAGCCACCCAGAGGGTGCTGGGGACACACGGGCAGCCAGGGACAGGCTGCTGGGGACACACGGACAGGCATGCACAGGTTGTTGGGGACAGACGGACACACACTGCCCCACAGCCACACACAGGGTGCTGGGGACACAGGAAGAGCCCCACGGACAGGGGACAGACAGAGCCTCACACAGGGTGCTGGGGACACACGGACAACCAGGGACAGTGGTGCTGGGGACACACAACCCTACAGACAGTCACACAGATGGTGCTGGGGACACACAAGACACACGGACAGCCCCACAGACAGCCATGCACAGGGTGCTGAGGACACACGGACAGCCCCGCGGACAGGGGACAGACAGAGCCACACACAGGCTGCTGGGGACACATGGACACACACTGCTCCACAGCCACACACAGGGTGCTGGGGACAGACAGCCAGGCACAGGGTGCTGGGGACATACAACCCTACAGAGTCCCACACAGGCTGCTGGGGACACACGGACAGCCAGGGACAGGCTGCTGGGGACATGCCACCCCACAGACAGTCCCACACAGGGTGCTGGGGACACACAGCCAGCCAGGGACAGGCTGCTGGGGACACAACGCTACAGACAGTCCCATATAGTATAGGCTGCTGGGGACACACGGACAGCCAGGGACAGGGTGCTGGGGACACACCACCCCACAGACAGTCCCACACAGGGTGCTGGGGACACACGGCCAGCCAGGGACAGGCTGCTGGGGACACACAACGGTACAGACAGTCCCACACAGGGTGCTGGGGACACACGGCCAGCCAGGGACAGGCTGCTGGGGACACAACGCTACAGACAGTCCCATATAGGCTGCTGGGGACACATGGACAGCCAGGGACAGGGTGCTGGGGACACACCACCCCACAGACAGTCCCACACGGTGCTGGGGACACACGGACAGCCAGGGACAGGCTGCTGGGGACACACAACCCTACAGACAGTCCCACACAGGGTGCTGGGGACACACAGACAGCCAGGGACAGGCTGCTGGGGACACACGGACAGCCACCCCACAGACAGTCCCACACAGGGTGCTGGGGACACACGGCCAGCCAGGGACAGGCTGCTGGGGACACACAACTCTACAGACAGTCCCACACAGGGTGCTGGGGACACACGGCCAGCCAGGGACAGGCTGCTGGGGACACACAACCCTACAGACAGTCCCACACAGGGTGCTGGGGACACACGGCCAGCCAGGGAGCAGGACAGGCTGCTGGGGACACACAACCCTACAGACAGTCCCACACAGGGTGCTGGGGACACACGGACAGCCAGGGACAGGCTGCTGGGGCCACAGGGACCTCGCCCGCTGCCGGAGCCGCGGGGCGGGCGCCGCAGCCAAGCACAACAGTCAGCAGCCGCTCAGCACCAGCCCCGGCCAACACCCACGGCCCATGAAAGGGCCCATTAACGGCGGGAGGAGGGAGACGGGGTCCCCCCCACTCCTGGCTCGGGACCCCGGGGGAAGCGGGTAGATGCTGGGAAGCACATAAAATAAATTTCAAGTGCGTGAGACTTAATATTTCAGGTCGTGAAGGCACGCTTCCTATTTGCCTATCCCACCCCCCCCGCCCCAGTTCCTCAAAATCCACCCGGCAGCACGTTTTACCAGCACGGTATGAATTTAATCGTGACGTATATACAGGTGCTGCAAGGATTATCGCGACCGTTTCGCACAGACTCATCCCTGAAACCTTACAGAACTCTCAGGAAAAAGCTCTGGCCTGGCCAGGCTGCGCAAAATTCAACTCTTCTTCCCAAACTTCTCTCTCCGGAGAAGGTTTGCAAGGAAGAGCCCGGGAATCGAATGCAATTTAAAAAGAAAATAAACCGTGGGGTTATTCTCACTCTGTGCTAAAAGGCACATATTGCAGCCCGCGGTCACGCAGGCTGCAAAAGCCCAGCTCAGTCTTCATCATCCGTGGCTCTGTGTTTAACGAGGAGCCGCCAGATTTACTGCCAGCGAGGGCTGGGGAGGTTGGCCAAATTTACAGAGCACCCCTCCCCAAAAAAAAAACCAGCAGAGGGATCCCCCTCCCAGCTTTGCCAACCGCCGCCAGCACGGAGTCCTGCCGTGGGCAGCGTCGCGGTTTGTGTAGGCGCCGAGTTAACGGCAAACCCCCTCCCGCTGCCAGGGCACGATTTGGGTTCTTTTCTTTAAATCTCGGCGGGTTAAAAAAGCTACACCAAGCCCTTCCCTAGAATAAATAGCATTGTCTTTATAGAACTGAAAGTCAATTCTGCTTCCTTCCGCCCACGTCCCCGAAAAAAAAAAAAAAAAAAAAAGAGATGTACGTGCAGACATATAGATCTTCTCCCTCCAGAAGTTGTCCGTGGCACAGCGCTGGTCAGGCTGCTGAGAGAACCAACCAGGTTCTGAAGAAATGGGAGTCAGAGTTCGCTTTCTGGGGCGTTTTTGGGTTTTTGTTTTTGTTTTTTTTTTGGCATTCTTAGCGATGGTGACACATTAAGACATCCCAAACCACCTCATGATCGAGAGGAGAGACTTTATTTACATAAAGTCATCTGAATCGTTGCCATCCTGCGGGAAGAAAGTCAAATCAGGATCACTGTGCACGTTAAAACGGAAAATGGTGAAACGGTGCATTCGGCAGGATTTCCGAATTGCCATTTAATCTGGTTTCCTGCCATTTCGATACAAACACCGTGAAATCAGACCAGAGAGACGCACGACAGCAGCTCTGGAGCGGGAACAGCCCCGAGTGAAGCTCCCCGTTGCGAGACAGGGGTTGGTGTTTGCTGTCCCCCGCAAGGCATCGCTTCCCTGAAACTGCAGCCCGACTGCCGCGACCCGGGAGGAACCGGGGCCCGGGCTCACCCCACCCGTTATCGTGGAGCGTCTCCAGATCACCACCTGAGCTCCACTCGGGAGGAGGAAAGCAGCCTGGCACAATGTGGGGCGCTGAGAGGAGGAGATCTCCTGGCACAGCATTTCCACCGCGCCTCTCCCCGGCAAGCGGTCACTGAACGGGCACAGCCTGCCCGTCAGGAGACACTCATCCTTCAGCCCAGCTCGAGTTTCAAAGGGGACCCGCATGCCAGCCAGGAGGGAAATCAAGAATTCTTGAAAACCACGTGCTCCTCTAAGGAGTTAGTCAGGGGCTAGGATGCAAAAGGTGGAATTTTTTTTTTTTTTTTTTTTTTTTTCTTTTTTTTTTAAACTGAGGGTCACTGAGAGTTGCTCCAAGATCAGTTTCCTCTGGATCCCACCGCGGGGGAAGCTGCGGACGTGCCAGAGCTCAGGCAAAGCACAGGCGCACCCAGCGCACGCCAGGATCGATTCTGAACTTCAGCCCCCCCCCCCCCCCCCCCCCCCATCAACCCCCCTCCCGCCGGCTCCTCTCAGCTTTGGCTCCTTTCCCACCGTCAGACCTCAGCCATGCTCCGGTCCCGGGGTTGACAGCTGGCAGCAAATCCCTTCAAGCTTCCTCTCCTGCCCCTCAGCACCTACCTTCATCCCTCCCAAACTGTTATCCGGACACCTCGGGTTTCTTTCTTAATTTTATTTTCCCCCCCACTTTGAAGGGACAAGGCGGCATACGCAGGTCGTGGTACCATCAGGGAGACCTCCTCCGCTCGTGAGCCAGACAGCTCACGAGGAGAGTCAAGCCTGGCGCCCCACTTCAAGCTCTACCCCGTTCTTTCACTTGGATGGGAAGGGAACTGGGACGTTTTCCAGCAGCACAGGCTGCTCCCGGCTGACACACACGCAACAGGGCCCTCTCGGAAAGCAGCAGTGTCCTTCACCGAGAAGCGGCGACGGAGATTTGCTCTGTCATGCAGGAGTCACCAGAACCAGGCTGCAATGCGGGAGCTCTACCGTCACACGGTCCCGCATTGAATTTCAGCCGCCTCGGAAAGGTTTCTGTGGGCAATCTTACCTGATTGGAGGACATGTTCTCAGCCTTCATTAACGACGAGTAGCTCCTGGAAGGGAAATTACATTACCTTGCACGATATGTTTTCAAAACCCACCAACAGAGAGGCGTTTTGATAGAACGGGACCAAGTACCAGAAAAACAAACAATTTTTTTTTTTTTTTTTCCTTTCTGAACTCAGGCAGACTGGACCAGTATTTGCTTACCTCATACTCTTTGCCTAATTAAAACAACCAGACAAAGCCCAGGCACTATGCAGCCTCCTCCGCATTTTTGTTCTGGAACTACCAGCTAGATCATCCCGGGAGGTAGAAAATCCTTTACTTTGGGGGACGGCCAAGAGGCAGCTCTGGGGCAAGGTTAAATAAGCAGGCAGGCCTCTTTCTCTGCAGCACAGGCGTGCCTGCTGGTGACTTCTCCTCAGTTTAGTTTGCTTCTCTAAGCTCTCCTTTCTGAGCTCTCCATGTGTTGAATCACTTTGGAAATCCCGGAGTTATTTCAAATTCCGGTTTCACTGTCATTTACAGATAAACACGACTTACTAAAGCTTAAAAGCGAGCTTTTGGAGCCAGCCAGTGGACACATCCAGTGCTGTACGGGGCCGTCCGTACTAGGGAACAAGCTCACACAGGCTGCAACACGGACAGAAAGGTCACCGTGACCTTTCAAAACACCATCCCTCAAATCTGTGTTTAAAGGAGCGTGCGACTGAGGATTCACCCGTTTTAGTTACCATCAGTGATGCGAGAGGAAGCTGAAAAAAATCAGGGAAGGCTCCCTGCTTTCCCAGGCTCGTGCAAAGCTGGAACCAATCTCTCCCCTCCCAATGACAGAGCGAGCCAAGCGGCTTGCCCGCTTTCACCCAAGTTAGGGACAGGTTTAAAAAGACACAGTCCTTTTAAACAAGGGTTTAACATCCAGGTTTATTTACGAGAAAGGGGGAAAACGCATTTATTCTAAAAACAAAAGGAAATCATTGGGCCATGCAGACATCTGTGCCAGAGCAGGTCAGCTGAACACTGAGCAACGCCAGGCCAGCTATGAAACAGAAACTGCTGACCCATGGCTCCTTCCCAGCCCCGACGAAAACTGCAGAAGTTACAAGTTGGCACTACAATTTCTTACTTACCGAAGTTCTTCCAGCTCTTTCTTCTTCTTCATCTCTTCTTTTTCCTTCCGCTTCATCTCTTGGATCTGGGCTTTTTTCTCATTTCTCTCCTCTCTGTCCCGGGCTTCCTTCTCAGCAGCCAGGTCTGGGAAGCGCTCCACTTTTGTCTTCTCTAGCCGGTTCAGGATCTCGTTCACCTTCTTCTCCACTGTCAGCATTTTCACCTTTGGAGTGCAAAAAACTGTGATCCTTATAAAAAAATACTTTTACTCTGGCACTTTCTCAGCGGAAAGAAAACACCCTATTTCCACTTTACACATGGCTGAATCCCACAAAAACAGATGCTAAGGGAAATCACTGCCACCGAGGCCTATTCAGCAGGTTGTGTAACAGCAAATAAGAGGCCCACTCCCAACACTCAGAAGCACATAGCTAAGAAGCATAAGCATTGCTAAGTACATAAGCATTCCTAATTTCATTTCTTGGCACATGCCTCAACAAAGAGGCCAAGAGGCAGGGACCAGTCCCTGCCAGTTCCCGAGGAGGTGGCAGGAGGTCTCTGCAGACCGTTTTGGGAAGAGAAGCTCACGTGCTGCTTGTTGACTGCAGGGTTTTTAGCATTTCTTGCCCTGGTACAGACCTGGTTTAGTCAAACAACTGCACCTCTAGTGAGCCTTTTCTCCCAGCAGCCATAACTACAGCGTAAGCATCACATTAGCTGCAAACACTGGGTGAGGCTTGGGAATAGCTTAGTACACCGGCTTGACCCTGCACCAAAGCTAAACAGCTCTGCCTTTTAACTGATTTAACAAATTCAGAGGCAGCACCAGGGGGAGAGCTCTCGGAGCAGAGAGCGCGGAGCAAAGCAGCGACAGACACCTCCAGGACCCTCCTTTGCAGAGCAAGTTCAAGCGCTGAGCCCTTCCAGGCGTGCGATTACACTACTGCCGGTGAGCTGATCCAAAGCGACTGCTCATACGCAGGCTCTTCGGCTGTAGTAAGAGACGATTTCAGTGGAGATAAATTCAAACAGATAGCACAGACTTAACCCGTGATACCACTCGGCGTCAGCGAAGACTCCTCAGCCACGCTGTGCCGCAGTGTGGAAACACAGGCTGTGCAGGCTGGCGATCAACCACGGATTTACAGGTGATGTTCAGGGAAATCCAAACACGCTCCCAGGATTTCTCTTATGCCTCACGAGTGGATGATTCCCTGGCTTTCGGGCAAATGCTGAAGGCAATCTACCCAGCTCCTAACAGGGAAACGTTACAGTCTGCCACCAGGTCACCCTCCCTGGCTTGCAGCAAACACTTACATCCTTCTGCCTGTGAAAGCCGATCTGCCCCACGTCCATGTCGGCAGTCTTCTTCAGGTTCGTCCACGGCGTGTACACCACGTTGACGTTGTTCATCTTGCAACCTGGGAAGCAGGGGAGAAGGGAGACGTTTCAATTCTCTCTCTGCTGAAAGAGGTCTTAAAGTTGTCCGTGCCCATGGAAACACTGGCAGTTACTTTTGTCACAAACATTACTAGCTAGGCAAGAGAGAAGAAAACAGAGAAGTCCTTCCAGTGTTACAGTGAAACGGAAGAACACCACGACATCATTTTCTGCAGTAACATGAGCGCTGCAGCAGTGCTAACGAACTCCAGATGGAGACCGTCTTTGCCAGAAGAGCAATTACTATGGAAGGGGGCCCCAAGGTGGTGGTAGAGAAGAGACTGCAAGGCCTCCTTGGCTCAGACAGCAATATGGAGGCATAAACGGGAATTTCAGAGATTTAAAATTCCTCCTTTCGGGCAGCTCCAGCAGCTGGAAGTGACATCTGCTTCCCCTAAGACCCGCAGGCACGGGCGCCCCAGCAGAAAGGTCACAAACGTCTGATCCCCCAAAACCCACAAGGCTCGTGTGGACCAGAAAGACTCACCACAAACACCTCACACATTACCTTGAATGCTATTTGCCTTCACTAGATGGGCACAGTCTATCAAAACTTCTTTAGGAATGTCGTCCACCGTCTGCCCCTGTGACAGAGCAAGGCAACGTGAGCGGCTCGTGGCGGGGCCGGAGGGATCGACGGGCACATGGAGGCCTGGAAGCTGGGCATGATGTTCTGCAAACACAGCCCGGACCTCTGCGTTCCACATTTTACAGGGCCGGAGCTTTCCGTGGCATTTGCAAGGAGAGGCTCAAAGCACCACAAGTGATTTGCACGCTGCTTTTCCCAAAGCTATTCTCCCCGTTTTAGCGGGGTGATGGTCCCTAGACACACGTTTGCTGTCAAGACATCAACTGTTCTGTTGGGTCACGTTAAACTGCCGGCTCCTCCCCACGTTATTTGGAAAGGGAGGCTGTAAATTCTGCCTCCCCACACGGATGGTTACCTCCACCCTTAGGGAGCCCTGCAGGCTTTCACGGTTCACGTGAGCAAAGATGGTCTCGTGCACGGGAATCGCTGCAGAAAGGTCACATGCAGTTCTTATACAGGTCAATATTAATGTTTTAAAATATACACGTCACAGGATTACCTTGTGCAACCGAAGGTACACATGTGCAGAAGAGAGCTTATCCACATGAAACCTACAGAGTGATAAAAAAAAGCACATTTAACAGAGGATGAGAGGTGGTGATCTGTCCTGAAAGATTTACTTCCTAACAAGTGACAGAACAGCCACTCCATGGATGACAAAAGTATTGAAATGTTCATGATATACACGTTTAAAAGCAGGCAAGGGAGTCAGAGCCTATCCTTCAAAAAACACCTGTCCTCTCAATGGCAGACTGAAAAAATAAGAACACTTTCCCCCTCTTTTTTTTCTTTTAAATGCTGTACTGCATGCAGGCAACACTCATAGGGTGCCTGCGCACGTGCTATTTTGGTCTATTTATTCTTAAGAGAAACAGCAAACTCCTGAACTCTGCAGCAGGCACTGCTACACCACTTACATGACTGGTCTCAACATCACAGAGTAAAAAAACCTCACAATTTCTCACTGGTCAGTACTAATGTTCCACGGAGCCCAGGGCTCTGCCTCCAACAGCGGGAGCAGGCGATGCTGCCGGGGAAGTGCACAGGATCTAGTGGGTTTAGTGGGTACCAGGCTGGATAGCACCTCCGTGTTCTCTGCCTCTAAGATTTCACAAGCCTCGGTCACCCCCCAGCCCCCTCCCCACCCGACTGAAGACGGCTTTCCTCCTCCCCAGTCCCCCCTCACAGCACAGCTGTTCATCTCCTCCATGGCTCCAGCTGCCCTTCTCCAGACCTTTTCTAACTTGCCTGTGTTTTTTACCACCATCACCTCTTTTTTAAGCCTCTGTCCTGATCAACACTCACTCCAACCCCGCAGACTTCCAAGGACAGAGGTGAGGAGCTGATCTCACGTCACCTCCCAACCTTTCTTACCACCATTTTCTTTTTAACATAATAGGACTTTGTCCTTCTTGTGGCAAGATAGAAGATGCTCCAGTACCAACACATGAAGTCTGACTTGTACCCCGAGCCTCCTGTTCCAATTTCACCAGACCCCTCTTAAACAGAAGTAAGCCTAAACAGTGCCAGACACCATTAGGAGAACAATTCTCAGGAGACCTCCACAAGAGGACCTGTGATATTTTGTGGAGATGACACTAGGATATGAAAAAAAAGAAACATGGGTGGTGTTGGTGTGAGCTACAAGATATGGAAGAGATGGGGAAGGATGACTTTCATGGTTCAGGGTATTAGAGGATGAATCTCAAGGTCATTTCTAAATGTAGACATACCTTAAATTATGTAGTGATAGGACAAACATGAGACAGAAAATGAATGTGATACTGCTACAACAAAGTGTTATTCAGCTGAAATACAATCTCTTCTGCTAGAAAAGAAAAAAATATTCCCTTGCCAGTTAGCTGACAGCTGACAAAACATCTTCTATGGAGCATGTTAGCTACTACCTATTCAACCTCCGGTTCTACCGAGACACCTCAGCCCATGCTGGCAAAGGCCACCTGGAAGAGCGAGAAGGGGCACAATCCATGTGGTGATTCTTGTTAGAAACTGCTAGCGAAGGAGAGGGCAGCAACAGTGATACATCTGGGCTGTACAATAGTACCCGAAAACAAGCAAACTCCTGCATAAAAATCTCAAAAATCAGTCTGGAAAGTTTACGGACTAATCTAGCCAGCAAAGATGACACAAATTGCTGCTAAAAGGATTGGGAACAACCCTTCCCTCATTTTTCTCTTCTGATGAGATCTTACAAGCCAAAACCAAGCCACACATGTCAGAGTGCTTCCTTCTGCCTGCTTGGCCACAGCTCTAATGGGTCTGCTTAGAGCAGAAACAGCTTTCCCCCATCAGGACTCAAAACAGCAAAATCCTCTGCTCCTGCTCACCCACTCCAAGGGCTGTTTTACAAGCCAGGCCACTACTTGCCCACAACACACACAGGAGTGACACGAGGCACACGCAGAGGAAAAGGCACTGGGAGAGGACAAGACAGTTTTCTTTAGGCACAGCGTTTACCGTTGCTCAGAAAACTTCTGGCTCTATCCCCAGGCCCTGTGTGACTGCCCCATGATTTCACACGTTTGTGTCCACTCTCCCTGTCTTCTGTTAGCCTTTTGGTTTTGCTGGTTTCTCTTGTCCTTGCATGGAGATGTTCAGGAGCTGCTCCTCTTGCTTGACTCAGAAGGTGCTCTCTCTTACAAACCCCAAGCTGCCCTTTTCTTTTAACTCCCCCTGTTTCCCAAACACAGTAAGAGCAACAGCAACACCTATATTCTGAAACACAAATATCCCTGTATGGAGTTATTGCTACTCCAGCAGCTCCACGTGCAGATAAACCCCCAAAAGTTTCACAAAAGGGGCCAGCTTCTATAATGAACAAAGCAGGGGGGTTGAGGGGGAGATGCAGGGGAATGAATTCAGAATCAGCAGGGTCCCACCAGCTGCACCAGGGTCTGCTGTGATCTACCTCCACACCAAGAATGCATTTAAACTGCTAAATGGCCTCAGAAAAAAAGAGACTCTACAGTGCCTGTGGAAGGGAGAGGGTTGTTAGGATCATTTGACTCAGCTGCATAACAAAAGGCAATTTGTTTCAGCGAGTTTCAAGACCTACCAGATATCTTCAGGCCAGCCATACTTTATTAGGTCTTCATCTGTAGGAATAAAAAGTATCGATGAGCAAAGCCCAGGACCCCATCAACAACAAATCCAACTACCTGTCAAGCAGGAACCCCCCGCAGTTGGTCGGCCACTGCATGGTGACTGAGCAGAAAGAGAAAAGGGCTTTAACGCGGCACCTGCCTGCTCCAGGTAGGGCAGAAACAGGTATGCCAGGAACAGCTCCAGCACATCGTTTTGGCATTTTAAAGTGAAAATGTGTTTCTTCAAATATCCATCTCACTGGGGGAGACTTTCAGGGCAAGGCTTCAACATAGCCACACTAACACTTTTCCCGTGGAGTGAGACACCTGGTTTCACATCAACGACTGATGTGGAAACCTGAGGAGCAGCAGAACTGTGACCTTCACCATGAGGGAAAGGATGGGCACAGGCAACCTAGAGAGTACAGCTGCTCACTGGAGAGGGGAAAAATACAGACTGAGGAGGGAAATGGAAGGTTGGTTTGCAAAAAGTTATCAAACACAACCTGAAAAGCAACATTTTTCTCTAGCTTTTTTTCAGTTAATTTAGTTTTCACTTGTATTTGAAGGCAGATACTCTGCCTAGCAGATTTACAAAATGTATTTATCCTGACTAAAAGTAACACTGGATTTCAGAGGGCTAAGTCAGAATCACTTGCAAGGGTGGAGAAGTTTTCAAACAATATATTGAATTAACACATACAAAGACATCCTTTCAAAATGACCTTAAATTCCCCAAAATCTAAATCCGAGCCAACTGGCATTGTTACATTAATGTACTTACTTTCGTACTTATCTTTTCCCATGTAAATGGTGTAAACGGAAGGAACAACTGAAGGATAGAAAGAGGAAAACAAATCAAAAGGGGTTCAGACAAACTGTGCAAGGAATGACAAACACACCAGTCTTGGACACAGAAATTAGAATGAAAATTGCTCCACCCACCCACTCCTCCCTCCCTCCCACTTTCCTCCTGAGGGTCAAAGGAGGATTATTTTGCATTTCCTCCAGGTTTTGTCCTGAATGCTTCAACAGACTTTGAAAAGTGGCATTTCTAGTGCTTCCCATGGAAGATGATCCAGCAAGGAACAGCTTTCTAGGCAGAACACCCTCTACATCCAGGTGGTTCAGACTGTTTCTGTGTAATTGTACAATCTCTTCAATTAAGCACATGTCCGTGAGCCAGAAAGGCTGACATTGTATTTACAGTCTGGGATTAACTCTCTGTGTGGCCTTGAGTGAAAACAGCTCATCTGCCTGGCCCTCGCTTCCCCAAAGTACCAGCAGTCCAACGTCAACCTCCCCCAGGTAGCCTGGGGGGATTAAAATTCACCAGACAACGGAAAGACACAAGTTCCATAAAGTCGTTTGTCTCATCTGTGCCTTTTTGGGCTACTTAAAACAACATCCTTCCCTTCTTTAGGGCTCATTCCATCAGGCAGTAAAGGCGCTGCCAATTCTGGGAAAGCAAATGAGTGTCCCTTCAGCATCTCGACTAAAGGCTGGCACAAGCTGGGAGATGGACACAGAGAGGGAAGAAGGTGCTGCAGTCAGGGAAGTTCTGTTGTAGAAACCACCAAGCAGCCTGCTAAAAAGAAAAATATAAATGCTCATGCATTTACAAGGCAGCAGAGAGATCCCAACGCTATCCAGCAGCTTGTCACATTTCTAGCTTCTACAGTTTTTAACAATTATCCTGTGTGCGAGCAAATGCTGCAGCCACAGCTACAAGTCTCAGTGCTGCACTGAAATTCAGCCGTTCTTCACGAGGCCGTACAGCACCTGAGGACTTCAGCATGAAGAATTAGTCAGAGCAGGTTTTCAGCAGACGGCTTCACACCCTTCGCAGCCAGTGGCTGGAACAACCTGCTGCAGCAACACAGGTTTGCCTTTTTCCTACACTGTCGCAGAACAAACAGAACTCACAGCAGGATTTCTAAAGTCACTCACTGATAGTGCACAAATTAAAGACGAAGAGCAAATCAATGAAACGCAGGTCACCAAATCTGCCTCCAAAAAGCACCTTTTGAAAAGACGGCGTCTAACTTCCTATTTTCAAAGTCACTAAAACACTTCACTTACATGCTACAACTCTGGCAGTGAAAGGACTGGGATCCCAAACTGCTTAATGACTCGGTTCTTTCTGAGGGCATTTTTATTAGAAATCCAACATCACTAGCACAAAGCCCAGACAACACTTTTCAGTTTAGTAATGATGTAATAAGAAATGGAAATTCAAAAATATGAAAGGATTATATGCCCATGGAAGATAAAGATTGGAAAAAATCCACCCTGGAAGCACAGGAGAGTCCAGAGAATTTGAGATCATCATGACTACAGGCACCACTCATAAGCGTAAAATTAAATACTCAAAGTTGCATTAGTGATGGTTCTGTGAAAATGAAGCCTGTCCTGCCAAAACAGTAGGGGAACACTAACACAACCAAGCAGGAGCTTACTTCCAACCTACACAATTTAACACATTTTAGGCAAACTGCAACCGTCTTCTTGCTGTAGACCTCTCTCCAGCAGCACAGTTGATTATAACATGTTATAAACCCTCTGAAAAATTGCAATTTAAAACCAGAGGAGATTGTTCCCATCGTTAGCAGAGTTAACTGCGGTTTGTCTGCTCCTAGGACCTGCCAAGTTACCCTACATGTCTGCCAGGCACTGTACCAGGCTCTTTTCTCCCCAAAAAAAGGCCCACATCTAGGGAAGTCTCTCAACGTCTCACCGGCAGCCTGCTGATCGGCAGAAAATGTTTCCATCCGAGTGTCAGATTAAGCAATCAACACAGTTCAGGGTACCTGTTCGCTGTGTGTGGAAAGGGCCTGACTTTCCACCACAGAGAAAAAGAAGTTTTTAAACAAGTCCCAAGAACATATTTATTTATGAAACAGTCACAAGACTACTTGTTCAAGGAAAATCAAGCAGACAGGCACTCAAATCCTTCCCATCTAGGAAGCTCATCTCTAGAAGCGAGGAAAACGAGGCTATAAAATACTAGCTTACGGATACAGTGAGTAAGGGATAAAAACCATGGGGAAACTTTCCCAAGCAAGTTATACGTTGGTGAAATGACTGGTGGCAAGCCAAAAAAGTAATACTCCTGCACTGTCCTCCATATCGTCAGCTCATATTGCATCAAACCACAGATCTGATGCTTCCGAAGTGGCTGACTTTTCCGTACAGGCCAAAGAAAGAGATCTGTCTCTATTAAAGGAAAAATAATGAGCGGGTTTACGCCTTATGCCTTCCCCCAAACTCCCGACAGCCGTACACTTGAGAAAGCTTTTCAGAAGTCGCTTTCCGGTACTGCTATTTACTCAAGGCTGTTAACAACCACTGCTGAGAGACTCCTCAGCCCGGCGAACCCCGCAGCTGCTGAAATTACTTCAAGCTGTAGCCGATTTCGGCCTAAACCGGCTCCTTTACACTCAGCCCAGCTCAGGGGCTCGCAAAAAAAAGGCGCCGAAAGGGACTAAGAAGGGTGCTCAGGGGAGGATGTGCCCCCCTCGCTGAGGAACCGGGCAGGGGCGCGGCCCAACGCTCCCCTCACAGACAGCTCCCTCGCGGCTCCGCGCGGGCGCTGAGGCCTCCCGCCTCTCTCCCCTCCCTCACTCACCGGTGGAGGTGAAGTAAAACACCATGGCGGCAGCTCCTCGGCCCGCCCGACCCGGGGCTCCGCACCGGCGGCCGCGCTCCCGCTGCCGCAGCGCCTGGCGACAGGCGGTCGGGAAGGAGCAGGGCGCATGCGCGTGAGGGGGTGGCGCATGCGCATGAAGGGGTGGCGCATGCGCATGAGGGGGTGGCGCATGCGGAGTGCCGCGCGGGCGCGCTGTCCCTCCCTCTACGCATGCGGCAACTCGCCGGGCGAGGAAGCCAGAAAGAGCGATGCGCATGCGCACCATTCCCGGGGAAGGGTGCCGGGAGAGGGGGGGAGCCCGGCGCATGCGCACAGTGGAGTGCCAGCACCACTGAGGGGTAAGGCGCATGTGCAAGGCTGCAGTGCGGCCTCCCTCCCCTTCTCCCCCCCCCCCCCCCCCCCCCCCCCCCCCCCGTGTACGCATGCGCAAAGCTCATACAGCTCTTTGCGAGGATAGGATGGGACGGAGGCTCCGGATCCGGATCGAATGTTTATTTTTTTCTCTTTATTGGCGCGACTTCCGCCTGCCTTCCCCTCCTCACCGGCGTTTCACCGAGGGAAGCGGTTTTTATAAATTAAATTATAAATTTATAAATTAAGATTTCCCCCTTTCCCTTCGCCTTGCTGCACGGACTACAACTCCCATCAGTGACCGCGCGCCCCCACCGCCGCTGGGCGGTGCTATGCTCGCGAGGCACGCTGGGAGTTGGAGTCTTCGGGAGGGGAGGGGGGGTATAACGCTCTCTGCCGTCTGATTGGCTTGGGAAGCGGGTGGGGCGGGTGCGAAGCGTCGCGCCGCAGTTAAGCCAATGTGGTGAAAGACCGGCGAGTGACGGGGCGCTCGGCCAATGGGAAGAGGAGGGTGGGCGGAGGGGGCTAGAAGGCGCGCGGGTTGGAAGGCGCGGGAGGGTCGGTGGCCGAGATGGCGCTGAGGTGAGGGAGTGGGGCTGGGGGGAGCGGGGCTGGGAGAGGGGCTGGGGGCTCAGGGGTGCTCAGATGGAGGGTTTGGTGTCGGGTTTGCCTGAGGGGGCCGGGTGTCAGGGCCGGGGGGGGGTTCCGAGGCGCCCGTGTGGGCCGAGTCGGGGGGTTCGTTGTGTGGGCTTGGCGGGGGACTGTGGGGTCTTGGGCTGGGGGTTTGGGGCGATGCTGAGGTGGTCTAGGCCCCACATACCGGTGTAGGTGGGGTGGGAGGGGGCAGCGTGGGGCTGGGCCTTGGCGCCGGGTTAAGTGCGGGGAGGGGGGCGCTGGGGGGGGTGTGGGGCGCTTTGGTGAGGTCCTGGAGGGGGGGGGGGTGAGGTGTGGGGTGCTGGAGTAAGGGGTTGATGCCCCAGCGGGCTGGCTGTGGGGTGCTGGGCTGAAGGTCTGATGCCACCCTGAGGTGCAAGGCTTCTGGGGGGAGGGGCTGGCTGGGGAACTGGACTGTGAACTTTTGGGGAAGGGGCGTGGGTGGCTGGGGCCCGGCTGTGGAGAGCTGCCTGTGGGATCCTCGGGTTAATAGTGCGATCTGTAAGGATTGCGTAAGGGCTGCTCCCCCCACGTCCACACCTTCGCTTTCCTGCCAACGGTGTCTCCTTGTCTTATCTTCTCCTTTTCATCCGCACCTGATATCTTATTTCCCCGCTACCCGCAGGCTTGTTCTTGTTGCCCTGTGCTTCTGAGGCTTTGCCTGCCCCTTCTTGAAGTTCCCCTCTGCCAGCACTGCTCTGTGCTGAGGTTGTGTGTCTCCTGCTGCAGCTACCCACCTCCTGGCTCCAATCCTCTGCCACCGCTTGTGTCCTTTGGTGTTCCCGGGCTTGGCAACAGCTCGTTGTGTCTGGGCTGTCATCAGTCAGCGCTTCCTCAAGATCAGCGATGCGTGAACGCGGGCAGGTTAGGAGGAACTTCCCCCTGCTGGCAGATTGTTGAATAAATTATTATTTCTAGCAGTTTGTGAATATTTCTTACTAGTCCTCTCGGGTACAGGATATTTGTTTATTCGGGGGATTCAGTTGTGAAACGCCACGTAACAGAAAAATGACTATTGTATGATAACTATCCCAAACTGGAAGAGATGGAACAAACAGCTTTGAGTGTTAAACTGGTTTAAATGGCTTCTGTGTTAAGGAAAGCTAAAAAACTTTGTGGTTTGTGCTATTTGGCAAGATGGGAGCTGGGAAACTCTGAAAGTTTGCTGAGTAAAGAGCTGCCTTGGCTGGAAGGTAAATGCCAATGTGAAGTCGTCCTGGGAATAAACTGACCATGAGTATAGGCAGGAGCAAGCAGGTTTCTAGGAACCGTGTCAGTGAGGTCTGGAATGAGCTTTGCGTGAGGCATGTGAGAGATGGAAAGTTAACCTTGTTTCTGAATTATCTGACTCCATTTTAGAAAAGGGACTTTGGGATGTGTTTGTCCGTGATGACAGAATTGGTCTTGACCTGGAAGATCCTTTCTGTGTGCACTTGCTTTACTACTTACGCTCAGCTGAAACACAGCCCTGTGTTGTTCTAGTCTCTGCAGTGCCTCAACTGCTGCCATCCAGTGTTTTCTCCCCAGTCCCCCACCTCCTCTTCCTTATTAAGTTTTTTTTTTTTTGTTCAGTTTTGTTTTTTAACTGGAAATCTAGTTCAAGCTATTAAAACTGTGTTCTTGTAGGTGCTCTGGTGAAGACATGGCAGCTGTTACCCCACTGAAAAGGAGCCGTAGTTTTACTGATACCAATGGGTATGTTAACTTTTCATAGTTTTAGGGGTTTTTTTTTCTAATAAAAACAAATTAATTGCTGCACGTAGAGTAAAATAGTGTTTAAAATCCTTGAGAGCTTTTAACATGAAGTAGAAAAAATTTTAAGGTGATTCTGAGATGCAGTAGCATTGCCCCATGTCTATTATTTCAGTGACTTATTTTATATTGTACTGAACATCTCGAGAGATTTCATGTAACATGTAGGGAAACCAAAGCTAAAAATTATCTTCAGTCTGTAGCATAGCACAGAACTAGACATGAGAAAAGCCGTTACACTGAGCTGATACTTTGCAGGCCCACACTAGTAGTTTGCATTAGGGCTGTTTTTTTTTCTTTTATTAAAGTAAAGTATCTTGTTTTGGCAGTCACCTCTGTCAACTGCCTATCTCTGTACGTGACATTCACAGGCAGACCTAGCCCTGAGTAGGTCACAAAACCAGCAGGGACCTAAAAACTGATTGTTTAGAAACTTAAGAAATAAACCCCCTGATGTTTGCATTTGTTTGTGGTAAAGTCTCAGTTTTTCCCACTTGGAAAGACTTTGATATACAGTACAGAAATACTGAGGTCTGCACAAATTATCTGAATAGTCTTCTAGTGTTAATAGAATAATAGTTCCTTTGTTATGTATACCCGAAGAACTTACAGGATTATTTTTTTTCCCCTAACTAGTGCAGAAGGCATTGGCCACAAACAAAAAGCTGAGCTTTAAAAACAAAAGAACAGCTTGTTTCTCATTCCTTCATAACTCTACCAGCTGAACAGATTTTTCTCACGCCTGTCTGGTACTGCCCCCGCAAAACCATGTCTGGGGAGGGAGACCAAGAGGAAAGTTTGGCTTTTGGAATTGGAAGGACAAATTCCTGAGATAGGGTGTAAATACTTGCTGAGGAAACACCTGCTATGTTGTGCCCCAAATAAATTATAACCAGGAATGGCTGAACGTATCCTTTACACAAATGTATTCTCTCCTTTTAGGCAGCAGGTTCAGAAGCTGTTGGTGATTTACTGATGAGGTTTGAGATTCTGAGATGGCTCTTAGAGTGAGATTTCAGTGTGTGCCTTTCAGAAACTGGTGTCAAATATTGTGAGATCCCTCCCCCCAGCTCTGTCTGTCTCACATACAGGGGTGGGGGATGCACAGCCTTTTTCAGAGGCACAAATCTGAGTAGACAGAGTTGGTCTGAAACAAATCAAACTTTTTTTTCCTCCTTAATCGTGCACAGTGCTGATCCCATCAGCAGCGTTCTAGAAAGCGGAATGACTCTTGTTCCCAGGTACTTTAACAAGTTCAGACAGGAAAATAGATTTACTGTTAAAAAAAAAAATGTGGAGAACAATGAGACAGTCTCAGGCCTTTTGATATTTGTATATTATAATTTGGTATTTGATATTATTTGTTACAGGGCGTATACCAGTGCAGGCAAGTAGGCTGCGTGAAAATTGTTATTTTAAGTAAAATAATAATTGAAAAGCTTTCAGTAGTATATGTGATGTTTGCTCCCTAAATATTTTTACAGTTCAGCCTTAGCCCTTGAGACTCCCGTGAAAAAAATTACAGGCTTTGCTGAAGGCCTGTCTCCACTCAAGACATCAAGAAATAATTGGTTTGCTTCTGAAATAAAATGGTCATCTAGCTCCAGCGATGAGATGAGAGAAAATGAGGCTGTCTCAGTGAAGCCAGTGCTGCCGAGGAGGCTGATTATTTCACCCCTTCAGGCAGCCAATGTACCCACAGCCACGCAGAAGGAGTCCCCAAGGAAATTATCCCTGGAGCCCACTTCCTCGTGCAAGCCCATTCTGCCTGTGGTGTCTTTTTATAGCAAGGAAAAGCGATACCTTACCCCTCTTGAGAGGAAACAACTGAAAGAGAACCACTCTTTGGGTGAGAGGAACAGGGATGAAAATCTCCCAGCTGCCAGCAGGACTAAGAAGACGACTGTGAACTTGAGCAGGAACACAAGCGCGAAGCCAACCAAGCGCACAACCAGCTCCAAGCATGGCAAAACTGCCCCCCAAAAGCTTAAGAAGGCAAAGGGAGATGTACCACCGGGAAAAGGCAGCGTGGAGAAAGAGAATGTGAACTGCCTAATTAAAAAGAAGATGGATTCACCCTTCAGAGTCCTAAGCATGACAGTTAAACCAGCCCTGAAACTCCAGGCGGGAGCAGCGTTCTTCTCTGCCAGGAAGAAATCTCACTCTAAAAAAACAGTTGTAGACACTAAGTCGCTCCCCAAACCCCTGAAAAATGATCGGGCTGGACCACCACCAGCTAAAAAGTCTAATTCAGCTGATGGAAACAAAATTCTCGAGGTGGGTGGTGTACTGAGGAGTAGTTCTGTGCCTCAGACAAAGGAAAATGAAAACAGGGAGGACTTTACAGGCTGTGTAAATCGAGAGGAAGATGCGGCACGTGAAGGAAAACCATCTCCGCGGAAAAGTAGCAGCACCTCTGGTTCGTTTGGTACTTCCAAGTCTGCAGTCACAGGAGATGGCGATGAAGAAAATGTGGTGAGTAGAGATGACATCAGGACCCAGGGAGGCATTCGGGTGACACACAAAGCTTGCTGGGCAAGCTGGAAGGAACATGTGCTGCAGTTATTCCGATACGGGGAGTTTATTTAAATACACTAGTGGATTTTGCCTAGGAAACTTTCACAGATTCATTCCTGCTTTACGAAGGCATAAAACTGCTCAGGAAGTTCATGTCCCCATCCCTGTCTGTCACCTCTCTCAGTTGTGGTGAATTATTCCATTTAGGATGGCTGAAAGGAAAGCTTTTGGCATGGTGTTTTTCCAGAAGAAAATCTGTATCTTTTTTGTGTGTGTGTTTTTTTTTTTTTTTTTTTTTTCCCATGATAAAGGGAAAAACAAGTTTTTAGGCTGCTTTGTTTTGTTTTTTTTTTTTTTTTTTCCCCTCGTTTTAATAAATACAACAAATGCCAAGTCTGACCTTGCTGACTTTTGGGGGGAGGTCACGAGCAGCCCGCGTGCTGGGCGTTCTCCCTGCGTAACCCAGCAAAACATCACCTGCTCAAAGCTGGAGGAAAGCGGCGCTTTGCCGGAGTTCTGCTGCTGTGCTCCTGAAAGCCAGTTTTGTTTTTTCTCAGCCAGTGAAGTAACCGGAGAGAGAGAAAGCAGAATTGTTTCTAGAGTGTCTTTCTTTAGAGGTTCTCCTGGATCGCAAGATGGTGCTTGCTGGTACAGCCTGTGCTGTTATTCAAGCAGCGCTAGCAGGCTTTGGTCTGGTCTGGGGTTATCTTTTTAGAGATTATTTTCTCAGCAGTCGCTATGTTCTAGTTCTGCAGCTCCTTTCTCCCAGCAAGTGAGGCTAAGCCCCAGTTTCTCATGCTTTAATGAACTAGCAATGAGTTTTCTGAGCTGGTCTGCGTTTGGAGAACTGTAACCTTTTTGTGTCTCACTGAAGAGGTACAAGCTGCCTTAGTGAATGCTCCTGGTGATAGAAAAAGGTTGTTTTGGGGGAGTTTTTTAAACGCACATTTAATTCTTGTGCTGGAATAGTTGAACTTTGCAATGAGTCTCACTTATTGGCAAGCAGTCAATGCTTGCCAGACCTTGCTTTGTATTTTATGGTTTGCTAGAGAATTGTTTAGCTTGGGATGTGGATTTTGCTTTCTAACGGGGCGCTGTGGTGCAAAAGGTAAGGGTGGCAATGGAACGAGTGCAGCAGTAAAATACAAATTCAGAACAGGTTCGCAAACTAATTCATTACACTTAATATCGTATTTTGCTGTCGCGTTCTGGCATCTAAAATGTTAGGGAAGCAGGAAAAGCCAGTGGAATACTACCTTACTATTTTATACTGGGCATTGAAAGGAAGCAGTGAACAAGACGGGAAGCTGTTTTTATAGGGCTAATGTGTTCTATATTCCTGTGTCAGTTCAATAAAAGACAGTTTATTGCCTCCTTTGTTCACCTGCACTGTTTTAGTATCTCTCTCGCATTCCTGACTTGATTGTCAATATGTTTTTACAGTGCAGCATTAATAAACCACAAATGTTAGCTTGTGCAATCTAATCTTGCACATGCAGTAAAAAAAAAAAATAAATAAATACATTTGAAAGCATTTGATTCTGCTGTGATGGCAGTTTTTTGGGTTGAGAAAGTATTTCTCAGAGGTTAACCAGAAGCATGGAGTGTTTGAAAAGGGAACTTGGTGACTTTGTGGCTGCAAACCGAATACAAACCAAGTTTGGCCTTGATCTAGTCTCAGATTCTGCTACAGCCGATTGCTTTACCTGGTGACCGTCTAGGGTTCCTGATGAGATGGGAAATAATACATTGTCATATACAAAAAGAGCAGAGTTCAAGGCAAAAATCAGTTTGGCAAACTTTCATTTCTACAGAATATTTGTGAGAGACTTCCAAAAGCAGTGCAGATGAATAGCTGTAGTCAGAGAATGAAGCAGAGTCCCAGAAATGCTAAGGTAAAGAAATGATACAAACCCCTACAGTTAAGATTTATTTTAAAACAAAAGGCAGAAAAAAAAAAAAAAAAAACCCAAACAAACAACAACCTAAAAAGGCAGGGTCATACCTAGTGTTCAGGTGCTGAGACTCAAAATCCATGATCATTGTTTGTCACTTTCCCAGTAGTTAAAGGCAGGAAGGTGAGAAATATCGATGGTGCGCCTCGAGGCTGCGAGTAACCTGCAGGAAATGAAATTTTCCTCACTGCTGGGGTGCAACGTTTTCGGCATCATTTTCAAATTCAGCAGCCAGGTCTGACTTTAATAATGGTGAGACAAGTGGTCCGCTAAGACTGAGGGTTTTTATTGGAAAATACAGCCATTGGCAGCACTTCATAATGTCAATTAATGTTCATTGTGAAAGTCAGTTGAACTGCGTGTGATTCTGTAACTGCTGTCTGAGAACTTAATCAACTGGAGCGTTTTCATTTTGCCCTAAAAAATTGTCTTGATTTATAGGATGCTGATGAAATCAGTTCTTCTACATCCTGTGAGTCAGATGATTGCATTATACTTTCAAGCCAATCTCCACGTAAGGTGAATAAGCGAGGTAAGCTGGATCATATGTGTCTTGGTCTGTGACTTTGTTTGCTGTAGGAAAACAAGGCCAAGGTGATTCTGAAAATCTCTTGGGTGACCTGCCTTTCCCCAGCAGGATCATTTCTACTGAATTCCCATGTGTCCTATAATTTAGTGTTTAAAGAAGCTGGACAGTAATAGTGGAGATTCTGCTCTCTCCCTGGTGAATCTGTTTTAGTGTTAAGCAGTATGTAAACATTTTCATCCCAATAAGTCTAACCTAGCTTTCCTCTTTGCTTTACTACACAGCCCATTCCCCATGAGATCTGGGAAACTGCTTTCATTTGAGTCGTATTTTTTAGGTGTTCCCCCATTCTTTTCTCCCTGGACTGTTACACTGAGTCTTTCAGCTTTCCATTTAAAAAATCTCGATTTTTAGGCATCTGACTCATTTATTTGTTTTCTCCAGGCTGAGCCATGTCTTTGCTGGTGTGGTACTTCCAAACAGAACCGCACCTGAGCCTTGCCAGCACTAATTAGCAGGAAGGGAGTAATTAATATATTCCACCCTCAGTGAACACATACATTTCCACAGGAAACTTTGTGTTTGTGAGATGCCTTTGGTTTGAGGTGGACAGTAACCGAGTGTTTTACAGGCAGCTGCTGCCCAGAGGGTTGATTCTTATTTTGCACTGGCTTGTTGTTAAGTGTACTGCTTCCCCTATCCTTACTTCAATCTGTTTGTTTCTGCCCATTTTCAATGCAAGAATGCTTTTTAAATTAAACTCTCAAATGCGCCTATGTGCTAACTATTATCTACAGAGTTATAGGCCTGGTGGTCACCGAGGAAACTCCACTCTACTTTTTGTTTCAGCAGTGAATTATTAACAATAATTATTTGAATGTGATTTCCCTCCCCCCTCAGTCAACTTTTCTTCTGGTTAGTTTACAGGGACCATATTTCCCTGCTAAGGCAAGGGAATTTTCAGAAGTTATATATTAATTTAAAGACATTTATTATTTTTCCTCTTGGGAATAACATTAGAATAAGAAGAAAATATGTTGCTGCTTAAATATTATTTTATTAAGGCAAAATAATGTGTTGGCCTCTACCTGCTGTCTCATCTTCCAAGTATGCACTAACATGTGCCAGTATGTTTGCAGAAGTTGAGGTCATGTTATTTTATCCTAATTTCCTGGTTTCTCCATTTTTCCCTTTTAAAAAATAGGCAGCATTTGCTATTCTGGCCTCAGGAGCCCTGGGTTAATTCAATCTTTGCAAGTCTGAAAAGGTTTGATTTATCTGAGTGTTCTCTCAACATTTTTCCCCAGCTGTGGAAGTGTAGGTCTCCTTTGTGTCTTAATGGCACTAACGAGCTCGTCACAACTAATTCTTTTATTGATGGCTGAAATAGAGGCACTCAATGCTTTGTAATCTGGTTTCAGCATTCCTTCTTCTTTCGGTAGCCTTCTGGGTTTTCCTCTTGCTGTTACAGGATGCTTTCCTGGTACTGTGGCCTTCCCAGGTAGAGCTCATCTTGCAATTTGGCTTTTCTGCTTTCAGCCCTTCATGTTGCTTCTCTGCCTTCCCTTGGTTTCTATTCCCTTTGCGATTCCACGAGTTTCCAGTGAAAGGAAAATGTCACAATTCACCCACATTTGTCTCTTGCTCCGCTTCTTTCTGGCACATCTGGTCTTCATCTGTTCCTTGAAGAAATTGCCAGCACTCCTGAGCTTTCCCCCCCCTTTAGTCTTGCTTCACATGGGAACTTATTTATCAGCTTTTGGAATGTAGTGAGGGCTGTTTAACTGCAGGTCACCCTTCCCCTGCCCTGCCTCCTTGTTCCCAGGATTGGCACGCTCGGTGCTGCCATCCACTTCTGCTGTCTCCAGCTCCACATAAAGGACTCGCTCCTCTTACGGTGCTTTCCACCTGTTTATAAAGCTCTTGCCATCACATTCCCAAAGATTGCCTGACATTATTTGCCTGCTGGGAGCTTTCCCAAGAAGTGCCTTGGCCCTCTAAGAGCCTGCGTTTCTAGGAAGCTGTAGGCTTTTTTTACTGTTTATTAGTGCCTCCTTCATGACTCCTCACGATCTTTTCCACTGCTGATATTAACAAGAGACTTTTTTATTGTCTCCCGTTTCCTAGAAACAACTGATTCATCTTCAGTATGTCTTTGGGAGGCTTAGGGCCATTTTTCAGCTTATGTATTTTACGCTATTTCTGTAATTCCTCGGAAGTCTCTGTTGATTTGTGAATGCAGTCAAAACAGGAGAGCAGAAAACAGTCTAGTACCTAAACTTTTAAACTTGAGGGAGAAATATATTCCTAGCTAATAGTTTGCTTGGGTTTACCTACCAAAGTCTTTGCTAAATTATCCTAAAACTTGCAGGTTGTGTGCTGTAACCTACTGCTGAGCCCATTGTTTCTCAGCTTCTCTAAGATGAAGCAGCTATAGGTTCAGGCTGCCTCCACCAAAATATCGGAAAACAGAGAAACCTGTGCTTGAGTAATCCTAATAGCCAAGAAAACACTGAATTACTGCAGCAGAAATTTCTGCTTCATAATTCCGGTGTGAGAGGGGAAGGTAGCAGATAGCCCGATCAGTGTCCCTGAGGTGGATTGAAGGTGATTATGGCTGGATACCACTCATGGACGTAACCGGTGTCCTGCAGCATCAGCAGCTTCCCAGTGCTCCAAAAATCTCTTGTCTACAGGGTCCAGTTTCACTGGTGTGTATCTTTTTGAAGTCTCGCTGGTGTTTGCATTTCTGTTTCCCCGTATCAATGTGCTCTGCAACTAAAAGGGATTCTAAACCACAATAACTTCACTCGTCTTTTCCAGCAACTCCTTCAAATGCCGTTGTCTACCCCATATTCAGTGCACCCCCAGCCAGCAAGAAAAGGTAAGCTGATCTTTGCTAAGTCTCTCCAAGAATGATCAGAAGTCTCATGTCTGCAGAATCTTTTTTTTTTTTTTTTTTTTTTAAATATACTAATGCTAAAAACACTAGCTCAGCTTTCCCCCAATCTTTGTAAGGTTTAGGAGTCCGGTGCTTTTTTATTGGGTTGGGTTGGCTTTTTTTTTTTTTTTTTTTTTCTTTTAAAGGGAAGATAAAAGCTGTCTTGATTTAGGCAGATACTAGCCTTTGCATAAGGAAATACACATTAGCTTAGAAACTGTAGTACATTTTACTTGTGAATTTGTACGTATTATTGAGCTGATTATTTTTTTTTTTAACCAAAAAGGAAATAATAGTTTTCTCCTAGCTGTTGCAAAGGATAAATTCATTAGAACAAGGGGGGAACTGTTTCAGGATATATTCATTACCAAGAATGGCACAGCCTCGGTGGTGTTTGGACTCTGTAGAGGGGGTTTTATTTATTTGTAGTACTACTTTGTGTCCTGTATCTCCCTATCTGGAGTGTCCATAACGAGCAATAACTTTCGGCCTTTATGTAATGGCCGCTCCTTAGGGACCTGCCCCTCCCATCAGCCAGAGAGCCTGGGCAGCACTAACTATGAATTTGAGTAGGTACCAGAGTTGTCAAGACAAATTCTCTTTCCTCAGACAGTTTGGGGTGTGTATAACATCACCTGCTGGCCGTAGGATGAGCTGGGAGGCACTGCTGTCCCTCGCTGGCGCCTAATGAATGGTTGGGGTTTCTGTAGATACATTTAAGCCCGCGCTGTAGACAGCAGATGGGCACGTTTGTGGGTTTACTTCACCTACATCACCACCCGGTCCAGCAGCCATGCCTCTGGCATGGTCATTCTTGCCGCGTTGGAACCGATTCTGTGTTGCCAGAAACTTTTGGAGCTGAGTTTGTATGCATCAGCCACAGTGTGTGAAAATTCAACTCTGTTTAACCGGGCCTGTTGACCTGCGGGTCTCTTGTTGAGTAACACTGGAAAGGCTGACGGGGCAGGCCAGTAACTCTGCTCCGGCCAGTCTGTGGCTCTTGTGGGAACTGGAAGCTCCTCTGTCTCTGTCACACTCAACCTCCTTTACCAGTTCAGCCTACAGTATTAATTCTTAAACTGTTGAAATGACTCAGTCTCAGGGAAGGCACTGGCTTCTTCAAGTTGCACAGAGCTAAAGATTTCAGAAGGCTTGTTGTAGAATGCCCATATTCTTTAAATTTAGTGTCAAACCGATCTCTCTCTGCCGGGAGGTTCATTGTTTTGCCATAGTAACTCTTCCTAGGCTATGCTTTTGTAACTATTGCAGTGCCAAGGCTAATGCTGACCAACACCTCCACTGTTAGCACTCGGGGAAGTATCTGTGCGCTCTGCAGAAATCCCCTGAAGTGCAAAGGTCAGTAGCAGCACTGATCAGGTGTGGTTCGTATTGCGCTTTTTTTAACCAGGGAAATTTTAGTGCAGCAGCACTAGGTAGCAGCACGCTCGGATGTTTTGATCTAGGTGCCGAAGACAAGACAGAAATTGTAATAAAATGGGTGAAAAAGATTAACGGAAGCACGTGCTTCTCTTCCACTTTCCTGTGCTCACCTGAGTGGGTATGTCATCAGCTGCTGGGCGATGTTTGATATTTAGTGTGGTGGAAATGAAGCCACCAGCATGTGAAGTTTTCTTTTTTGATGCTGTAAAAAGCATAATACTGCTAAATTACTTGCAGGCACTGGGACTCTTTACTCATAAGGTGTAATTGTACTACCCGGTGTCTGTGCTTCTGATTAGCTTATTTCTTCAAATAATTTTCTGCCATACTTGTAGACCTCTAGTGGAAAAAAACTTGTTTTCCCATGCAAGAGCCAGCGCTACTAATCCCTCTCCCACATTGAATTGACTTCTTGATACATTTTGTTAACAATAAAAGCATTCTGAGCTGAGTTTATTGTGAACATAAAAAAAAAAAAACCAAACTCACTTAAAGTTGCTCCTAAAAGAGCCAAAATAAACCTTCCAAGACTTGTCGCGCTACTGTAGTCCTCTGCCACAGAAGTGTTGAAAGAGAGATCCGATTGCAATATTTGCTTTGCTGCTTCATGTGGCTTTTCAAATACCTTCCGTGGTGCAAGTGGAACCCTGGAATATGTGGAAATCCTGGTGTTTGTGATTAACTGAAAATCGGTCTTGGATTTGCAGTTGTCTCTTGGGAAGCTGATGAGCACAAGCTTTTCCTACATGAAGTCTCTGCTTTGGAAATTCTCCTTGGTATCCAAATCTATACAATTGTTTGGTGTATCTCTAAATCAGTTCCATGCTAAGATTCACTGCGCCATAGTTACAATTTCCCACTTCAAGATTGCTTAAGAAATGCCACCTTGCATACCGAAGTCTAAAGGTAGGTTAGAAGAACTATGCAATTATTAACACTGCTAACAGTGTGCTTCCCTGTAGCTGAAGCCCACGTTGTAAACTTAAAAAAATAACATAAAGCCTCCACGTTTGCATCTGCCCGTGAAAAATTCCTCTTGGCCTTGCTTCAGTCTGCTCCCCTCTTTGGGAAGCTGTCGCTGCTAGATGGCAGAGGAGAGTTTAGCCCCAGCACCGAGGGGTTTTCCTGAAATGCTGCTGAGCCCCTGGTGTGAGGGCAGAGTTGGTGTGAGGGGCTGGGATTTGTGGCGGTGAAGCAGTGGCTGAGTGGGGAAGCGGTCCTGGCACCCCAGGGGTAGACAGAGTGTGGCCTTCAGCCAAAATTGTCAGCCAAAACCTTGTCACAAGGTCTTGTACACCTTCATCAAAACCTAGATGAAAGGCTTTGTAGCTTATTGGAGTTTGAATTTTTTTTCTTTTCACTTTCTTCCTGTTTTTCTCCTTGAGGGGGAGAGTGGTGCTGGTGTGGTGTGCACTCTGTAGCCAGCTTTCCTGGCAAAACAGCAACAGTTGAAGCTTTGTAAGGTTATTTCCGATGATGCTACTTCCCCTGCTGAGCCTGGCAGGGTAGGACCCGTATCCTTGCCTCGTGTCACGCTGTCCAGACGCCTGGCTTGGCTCCCTGCGCTGCTCAGACCAGGCTGTGGTACTGTGGGTTGCAGCGTGGTCGCTCAGCGAGACCCCTGCTCCCCCTGCCCCTTGTGCTGACATTCCCAGGTACTCACAGCCCCATCTCCCCGAGCCCTTCGATCTGCTGGGGACTCCACAAACCCACACTCCTCCTCAGCCCGTTGAAGGCTAGACGCGTTTTAAGTGTGTGATCATAGCTGTAAATTTATGCACAGGTCACACAAGTTAGGGGCACGTTTCTGGGAATGTTTAGGTGAGACTTTGGGTTGTTTTTTTTTGGGATCCCAATCAGACTCGGCCACAGGGTTCCCGGCGTGGAGCAGCTTGCTGCTGAAATCTCTGAGCCCACACAGGAGCGTTTTTTTGGGTGTCTCGTCGCACATAAGCAGCGGTTTGAGGATCGGAGCTGCTGGATTTGGGCACCTATTTCTTCACCTGCAGCTTCCATGCTTCACAGATCTGATTCTGTTTGTTGTGTATCCCTTTGGCTGTTCAAGGAGCTGCTGAATTTCCAGTATCCTGGGAATAGGATGGCTGTGGAAGTGGGAGAGGTGCTTAGTCAAGAGTTATTTAACTTCTGATGCAATTGTGGCTCTTCGTAGAGCCCCTCTCCTTCCCTCCTCCCCAGAGGAGCTGGCACCACAGCTGCCAAGAAGCTTTGCTGTACCTGGCGTAGTTTGGGGTCTTCTGTAATAAGAGGCACTACCCTGCCCTGGAACCTGATACGTAATGTTAACTTTTGTCTGCAGTGACTCGTTTTTATCTCTCTGAAATGATTAGCAGGACTCAGGCTGCGCTGGGTGAAGCGGCTTCTCGGTTTGCTTCCAGCCCACCTGCAAAACCATCTCACACCTCGCAGAAAAGCAAGAAGGCGAAAGAGCTCTGCAAGTGCTCCAGAGATCAGATGATCATTGTAAGGTTCCCCCCCGGGGCGTGCTGGGTTCGGGGTCACCTGGTGGGGAGGAAACAAGAAACATAGCTTGAGGCTAACCAATAAGTCGGATTTTTTTTTATTTTTTTTTTTTTATTCCCCCCTCCTCATGTAAACCTCAAACCAACCACACTGTGATGACTGTAACAGGGCAGCGATTAACATATTTAGCACTAGATGAGGACGAGGTAGTAGCTGGGAAATACATTGTTATGGTTTCTCTGGGACTAACGCTTTATTACGTTTTAGAATTTGAAAGATTTATGGAACATAATATTAAAAAAAAAAAAAAAAATCCCGAAGGGAAACTCAGCTAAGCTTGTATGGATGCTATAGGAGTGACTCTGGCTGGCTAATTTTCCTTTCCCACGGCTTCCTGGCCCGCTGTGCACCGCAACCACAGCGGCAGACGTCAACCAGGGCAGCACAGGAGCGGGAACGAGCGACTGAGAGCTGAGCCCGAACGAGCGGGTGCCTCCCCGGCGGCTCCACATCTGCCTTCCTGCTCTTGCCCTTCCTGCTCAGCGGGGAGTCCTGGTTTTGGAGCAGGAGGAGGCCAAGCAGTGCTCCTGAGGCTCACATGTCACGTAACCATCACGCAGCTGGATTTCCAGCAAACACACCCTCGGCGATGAGTAATTTTTTTTTTTTTTTTTAGTGAACCATTTGTTCTCACTTAGTGACATGCAGGCATTTGCAAGCCTGTTTCCTGAGGGAGCAGGGCTTATGTGATCATTCTCGCCTGTTGATCTGCCCTTTCTAGCACCTTTCGGAGTTGTTTGGATGATTCCTGTCAAATTTGAGACCTCACAGATACGAGATTTTTTTGGGTTTGGTTTTTTTTTTTTTTGGAGCGTTTTGAAAACTGGTCCCCGTGGAAGGGAGGAAGCCAGATGAGAGGAGAGCAGCGGCGTGTTACTCGGCAGGAACGCGGTCACGAGCTCCAGCCCTGCCTGGCACGCCTCGGCTGCGTGTTTAACCACTGGCCCACGAGGGACAGACCGTGGGTGCTGTGACACCCGGGGGGGGGTGGGAAGCCCAAACTGGGACGTGGGGAAGGGAGAGCAGCCAGTGCAGGGAAATGAGTCCTTAACAAACTAAGCTTCCCTTCACCTCCCTACTTAGAGAGCTGTCTGCTGTTGGCTTGCACAACTGGCATCCAGTCCCTTCTCTCCTCCTCCCTGTGTAGTCACAGAGAGAAAAATGAGGTTATTTCTAGGTAACTGATGAAAAGACTAAACAGAAATGGGCCCATCAACTTGTGCTGTTAAAAAAAAACCAAGGTAAACTAATATTTTTTTCCCCACGAGGCACAGTTTCTCTTGGAAAATCCAGTCTGTGTAGCTCTGTGTTCCAGCTATAGTCAGCAGTTAACAGCTTGGCCCACACTTGTGTCAGAGTTTAAATACAAATATCAGGTATACATAGAATATCTGTCTACCTGTAGCTTTTTTTTTGTGTGTGTGTGGTGCTTTTTTACATTGTTCCCCTGGTGAAGATGTTGCTGAGCTATTTCAATAGCTGTTCCGAAATAACACGTTGATTTTTATTCCCTGGATAATTTAATGCTACGGAGTTCTGAATATTCGGCAAATAAGCAAAAGCTTGTCCTCCTCTTTGCAAACCGGGATGAAAAAACAAATACTTGAATCTTTGGTGACTGGTACTAGAACTGCTTCTCAACCTCCTCCCTTAAACCGACCGTGGTTTCGAGCCGCCTCAGAGCGCTAAGCTGGCTCCGTTTCTCACCAGGACGCCGGTCAGAAGCATTTTGGTGCCGTAGTTTGCAAGTCGTGCGGCATGATCTACACGGCCGCGAGCCCGGAGGACGAGGCCCAGCACATCCAGCACCACGAGCAATTCCTCGAGGCGCTCCGATACGTGGTAAGGAGGCGGGATGATGGGGGGGGGGGGGGGGGGAAGCTGCAGGCAAGGGCGCTTGTCACCCAGAGCTGGGGGGGGCGTGGGGGGGGTTAAAGGGATCGTGGGGCGGTTCCACCAAATGTCTGCCTCCATCAGTTTGATGGATGTGCCTTGACTTTATTCCTGAAAGCTGAAGTGGTTCAGATTACGGCTTCATCTGCCAGAGTCTGCACTGAATCACTTCCCCCTCTCTTGCTAGGCCACTAACTTGTTTGTTTGTTGTTTCCCCCCCACTTCTCTGTGGCAGGGTTGGAAGAAAGAACGGGTCGTGGCAGAGTTCTGGGATGGGAAAATTGTACTGATTCTTCCCGACGACCCCAAATACGCCGTCAAGAAGGTACGCGTTTGTTTATTTGGGGGTTTCTGATGGTAGGTTAGCTTTCCGTTGGCTCAGCTCCCGCGACTACCTCGGCGTGGGATCCCGCGCCGCTTGGCAGTGCCCGGGGCGGCCGGGAGGGCTGCGTGGGGTGGTGGCAGCGAGCATGCCCACCCTGGCACATCCAAACCCTGGAAGCTTCCGACGCGTGACCACCGTAACCCCGTCCTTCCCGTCCCGAGGGCTTGGGCTGAGAGGCAGGTGTGCTCGGCGAGAGGTGTGGAGGGATGGAGACACGGGTGAGAGCTCGTGCTTTAACATTCGCTCCGCCCTTAGAGCCAGCTCTTGTGGAAGCACGGGCTCCTTTGGGGGAACGGGTCCCCTTTCTCACAGATTTCACACCAGAGTCGAAGAGTGTGTGTGTGTTAGTACCTACCGTGCCTCTCTCCGCTTTTGTTTTCTTAGGCAGAAGGCATCCGAGAAATTGTCGATAGCGAGCTGGGATTTAAGCAGGTTTCTCTGAGCTGCCCAGCCAAGACTAAAATCTACTTGTTTGTGTCCAACAAGAAGATGGTTGTTGGGTGCTTAGTGGCTGAATCAATCAAACAGGTACAGTGGTGTTAACTGTGTGGGGAGGGCGTGAAATTGCAGGCTGGGAGCTGGGGCTCTTGGCGTAAGCCTGTGTATCGGAAATTGTGGATTAGCCACGGGAAAGTGGGGGGGGGGGGGAAATAAAACTAAAGAAATAAAAAGCAACCCCCCCCCCCCCAAAAAAAAAAAAAAAAAAAAAAAAAGCAAAGCTTGTGCTTTTGTCAGGGTGCTGCTGGCAGGAGGTGGGTGAGTTTGCACGGCTGATACTGCAGCCAGCTTCTGCCTGACCCTGGTTTGCGTGCCAGCCTGCCTTGTAGAAGAGCTGGAGGCAAGGCTGGGAGCACGGGAAAGCCCTTGGCTCTGCATCCCCCTCGGAAAGGAGAAGTTTGCTGCCTCTGCTCATCCCCGCAGGCTTTCCGGGTGCTGTCTGAGCCGGGAGCTGCCCCGTCCCCGGGCCAGGAGGCCCTGGAGCACCACCGGGCTTGGTGCTGCTCCACGGAGCCGCAGCCCGCCGTCTGCGGCATCAGCAGGATCTGGGTGCTGGGCCCCAGGCGCGGGAAGGGCATCGCCCGTCGCATGGTGGACGTGGTCAGGTAGGGAGGGGCGGGAGGGCAGCGGGGAGCCGGGCTCCCAGCGCCGGGTTTTCCTGGGCGGGGAGGGAGGACGGTGATCACAGGAAAAAAAAAACAAAAAAACAAAAAAAAACAACAACAAAAAAACAAACAAACAAAAAAAAACAACAAAAAAAACCCAACCGAAAAAAAAAAAAAAAAAAAACCAAACAAAAAAAACAAAAACAAAAAAAAAAACAAACAAAAAAAAAACAAACAAACAAAAAAAACAAAAACAAAAAAACCCCAAACAAACAAAAAAAACCCCAACCAAAAAAAAAAAAAAACAAAAAAAAAAACCCAAACAAAAAAAAACAACAAAAAAACCCAACCGAAAAAAAAAAAAAAAACAAAACAAAACAAAAAAACAAACAAACAAAAAAACCCAACAAAAAAACCCAACCGAAAAAAAAAACCAAAACAAAACAAAAAAACAAACAAACAAAAAAAAAACACAAAAAAAACCCAACCAAAAAAAAAAAAACCAAAACAAAAAAAACCCCAAAACAAACAAAAAAAAAACAACAAAAAAACCCACGTTTAGCAGGAACTTACGGGCAGGGATAAATTTGTATGGTTAAGCAAGCCTGAAATCCCTGCTCCACAGCTGAAAGCTATCGAGTGGGCAGATATATATCTCTCTAATATTGAAGTAACATTCGTATTTAAAATATTTAAGTAACATTCGTATTTAAAATCTGACAGAAGTGTGGGCCAAGCAGTTAACTGCTGGAACACAGCGCTACACGGTCTGGATTTTCCAAGAGAAACTGTGCCTCTTGGGGAGGGGGGGGGGGAATATTAGTTTCCTTTTTTTTTTTTTTTTTTTTTTTAAAACTGGATAAGTTGATGGGCCCAAACGGTTTTGAGTTTTTCCAGGCAGGAACTTGTGAGCTTTTCAAGCTCGAGGCAAACTGGAAGACTGAAAAACTTCCTTTCATCTATTAATGTGAACCGCCGTGAGGGGGAGCTTGGTAGCCCTTGAGCCTGTACTCACACCTGTCTTTGTGTTGTATCTGCTCGCTATATGTCTATCAAACACAGCCATATAAAGTGTATCAGTATCTATGTATGTAATTTTTAGGTGTTTATAATCATTCACGATTGTATCTGGGGCTCAATATTCTGAAAAATTTATCAGCCAGTGTTGAGTCTCCGCTTCCTCCTGTGGTTAGCGTTGCCTGCGTGGGCTGTGGGTGCCCACGAGAGTCCCGGCACTGCCGTGGTGGACTTCACTCAGGAACAGCTCCACAGTATTTAACTGAAACCTCTGGGTTTCCATGTAAAACTGTATTTGGGGGGGGGGGGTTTTCAGCTTGTATTCGGTCTCAACACGCTCCTTGTTACTAATTTTAAAACGGCTCCCGATTACGCCAGAATTCAGGAGGGCAAACTGGCATCTTGCAGCGATCTGCTCTGGTTTGAAAGCAAAGGGATGGAAAAAAAAAAAAAACAACAGCTCCCTGCTGAGGCGGGCTGGGGGGGGGGGGGGGGGGGGGACACACACCCCTGCGGGGGGTGGTTTGGGGGGGCTGGCTGAAGCAGCCGGCCCTTTGCAGCGCCCCGTGAGCTCCGCTCTCGTTTTTCAGGAGCACGTTCATGTACGGCTGCTACCTGAGCACCAGCGAGATCGCCTTCTCCGACCCCACGCCGGACGGCAAGCTGTTCGCGACGAAATACTGCCAAACCCCCAACTTCCTCGTCTACAATTTCATTTGCAGCAACTGATTCGACTCGATTCCGAGGTTTGTTGAAATCATCGGAGGTGATTTGCCGGTTTAAGATAACACTCAAGCGTTGTTACCTGGCTAAAGGCTGTTTTCCTGCTGAGCGCCGGTTCTTCCCCCGGGGAGCAAGCTGGGGGAGACTGTGTCACTTTGTGTACAGAGCTGTGTTCTATTTTAGTGTATGCCGTGGAACTTTGCTCGGGTTTCAGGGAGGTTTGGTTCTTCCGAAACTACATTTTTATTGCAAGTAACTTAATTTTGTTGAAAGATTTAATTAATATAAAGATGGCTGGTTTCTCCCTGAGCTGTGACCATGTAGTTCTGAGCTCTCGGCGGTGTGTGTGTGTGCTGTGGAAGGAGGGCTGGCAGCCTTAGTACATGCAGTTGTTAAATTGATGCACAGAGGAGTAAGAGATGTCTTAAAACGATTGACTGGTGGCAGGCTTTTCCCCAGCGGGCAAGGTGTGTAGTGCTGCTGGGGAAGCTGTCACGGAGGTTGCCTGCTCAATAAAATGTGTGAAGTGCTGCTTGCTCCAGCTTGTTTCCATGTCCAGGAGAGATGCGGGAAGGCTTCCACCGCTCTCCTGATTTGAGGAATTCAGAGAAGGTGGCAGCAGGGGCTGAAACAGAAGCTGAGGGCTGCCTGGGAGCAGGACAAATGTGTTGTGGCTTCTGTCTCCAACCAGCTGTGGGCAGGAATTTCCCCAACCAGCTGGCTTTTTGTTAATAAATTCCCAAGAGGCTGGTTTTGGTTTGTTGTTGTTTTGTTTTGTTTTGTTTTTTGTCTTGACCCTCCACACTTTTTTACCATGGTATGATTCTGTGTAACAAGCTGTTGTGTCAGGAAACCTTTTCCTTGAGCTTGTGGCTGTTCTCCCTTGGTACCATTTTCCTGTTACCTGGGGCCTGCAGCCCCCACCCACCGCAGGAGCACAAGTACTTTTACACAATAGCCCTCACCAAAGCTTGCACATACCTGGGAGGGACACACACTCTCCTTAGGAAAAGAAAACCACCTCTTAAATTTTATTTTTAACATCTCAGTCACAAAACTGTCATTAATTCAACACAAGGAGAGAGGGAAGGGGTTTAAAGCAGTTCTACCATGACAACTAAAAGCAAAACTATTAAACAGAGCATGTAGCTTATTTAGGACTTAAGTGGGTGTGGGAGGGGATATTGCTCTAGAAGCAGAGCAAGCCTCAGTCACTTAAGGCATGTCCTTAACCCAGGGGTTAGTGTTTAATGAGGTTAGCTGTGCTTTTAAGAGTACAGAGCTGGTTTCACATACTACTACAAGGTTAAGTGTTGCAGGACTGGCCTTGCTCTTCTACGTTCAAGGGTGGAGTTTGGGTGCTTTTACTCCTGGGGCAGACTTGCCTCCAGGGCTTCCACGATGCAGGCAGCTGAGGGACGCTTTGTGGGGTCCTCACTGGTGCAGACAGAAAAGAGGTCGATCATCTGCTGGTAGGACTGGTCCAGCTCTTCCATGTTGAGGGCCGGGCGGGTTCCCAGGGCTGCGTAGTATGCTTCCTCGTCAAAAGATTCATCTAGGCAAGGAGGTGGCAAAGGTGTTGGAAACCACTCTGCTCCCTTGAGTCACGGGGCTTTGCTCCCCACCTGCCCCTCATCCATCAAGGCGTGGTTTGGGTGGGAAGGGACCTCAAATCCCCCCCAGTGCCCCCCCCTGCCCCGGGCAGGGCCCCCTTCCCCCAGCCCAGGGGGCTCCCAGCCCCGTCCAACCTGGCCTTGAACCCTTCCAGGGAGGGGGCAGCCACAGCTGCTCTGGGCACCCTGGGCCAGCGCCTCACCCCCCTGCACAGGGAAGAATTTCTTCCTTACATCTAATTCAAATCTCTCCTCTGTCAGTTTAAAACCGTCACCCCTCGTCCTACCCCCACCCCCTGACCCAGAGCCCCCCCTCCTGTCCCCCCTTTAAGCCCTGGGAGGCCACTCTCAGGGTCCCCCCGGAGCCTTCTCTTCTCCAGGCTGAACCCCCCCAACTCTCTCAGCCCGGCCCCCCAGGGGAGCTGCTCCAGCCCCCCCAGCATCTTCGTGGCCTCCTCTGGCCCCGCTCGAGCAGCTCCGTGTCCTTCTGCTGTTGGGGGCCCCCGAGCTGGCCCCAGCACTGCAGGGGGGTCTCCCCAGAGCGGAGCAGAGGGGGAGAATCCCCTCCCTGGCCCTGCTGCCCCCCCTGCTCTGGCTGCAGCCCAGGGCACGGGTGGGTTCTGGGCTGTGTAGAAACATTGCAGGGTCAACTCCTGCCTTGCAGGGGTGTGGTAGGGTATGACCTTTATCGTCAGCTTCCCTAGTCTTTTGTTAGCACTAATTACTGCCTAGGATACATCATTACTTTCCCTTTGACTTAAATTGCTTGTTTTGAAGCTGTATCAACCCCAGTAGAATAACTCTGAGTCAGCCCCGAAGAGCTGGCTGGGAAAAAGCTCTGCAGCCAGGAGATGCCAAGAGCAGGAGAGTGAGGAAAAATCCCTCGGCTGCCTGGAGACAGAGTTAGAAAACACACACCAGCCTGCGTGTCCCTGCCAGCACAAAGGCTGGAGCAAGAGTTTTCCCAGCACAGCCCGTAGGATTTTTAGTTTTGTATCGCTCCAGGGCTCAGCTCTGCGGGCAGGCAGCTGTAGCATCCCCTGCCCACCCCTCTGCTCCCCCCCGCCTCGTTTGTTCCATCTAACTCCAAACCGGAGGGTGGCCAAGGTGGCCCCAAGAGCACCCCGGCTTGTGTCAGCCACAGCGTGGCCAGCAGGACCGGGGCAGGGATCGTCCCCCCTGTACTCGGCCCTGGGGAGGCCGCACCTCAAATCCTGGGCTCAGTTTTGGGCCCCTCACTCCAGGAAAGACCTTGAGGTGCTGGAGCGCGTCCAGAGAAGGGCAACGAAGTGGTGAAGGGTCTGGAGCACAAATCCTGGGAGGAGCGGCTGAAGGAACGGGGGGGGTTCAGCCTGGAGAAAAGGAGGATCAGGGGAGACCTGATGGCTCTGTACAACTACCTGAAAGGAGGCTGGAGTGAGGGGGGGCCGGTCCCTTCTCCCAAGTGACAAGATGAGAGGAAACAGCCTCACGTTGTGCCAGGGGAGGTTTATGCTGGATATTAGGAAAAATTTCTTCACGGAAAGGGTTGTCAAGCACTGGCCCAGGCTGCCCAGGGCAGTGGTGGAGTCCCCATCCCTGGAGGGATGTAAAAGACGTGTGGATGTGGCGCCTGGGGACGTGGGTTAGTGGTGGGCTCGGCAGGGTGAGCCGAGCGGTTGGACTCGATGGTATTAAAGGTCTTTTCCAACCTAAACAATTCTGTGGTTCTATGACAAATCCCCACGTGGGGACACGCAGGAAGGGCCCGAAATAACTCAAACTGGACTGCGAGACGCAGCGTTTTGGGGTTACTAACACACACTATAAAACTCAATCCCATTGAGAGAGGAAAGAAAGGGTTTCTAGGAGCAGAAGTTGCTCAGCAGCAAGGTATAGAAACAAACCTTCGCTGTCAGAGTTATCGCTCAGGTTGAGGTGGGGCACGGAGAGGGTCATCATCTCCCACAGGGTCAGCCCGAAAGGGAAGATGTCAGCCTTGTCGGTGATCACGCCGTCATCCTCCAGAGCCTCCTTGGGCTTCCAGGGCTCGGTGCCGATGTAGTACACCTCGGGTTTGCTCACTGGAAGGAAAACAACAGGGCTCAGGCGTCTGCTGGGACCTGTCACAGCTCACCGCGCAGCAGGGGGGTTTAGCCCGTGGGTTAGCTCAGCTCTGCTAAACCCACAGGGCAGGATCTTTTGGGGGTCTGACCCAATTTTTTTCTTTCACATCCCCGTAGTCTCGAACCACCCCCTGCAACCCAGCAGGGCTGGTGCTTCTCCTCCGCAGGCTCGGCAACGCACGTTAGGGACTAGAGGAACCTCCACGAGGAGATTTCACCGTGGAGTGTCAGAAGAGAACCAGAGCTCCGCAGCTCAACCCTGCTGCGAGACACCCCGCAATGAAGAAGTGAGGAAATTACCTGCGTTTTCACCCAGGTTTTTCCCTTCCTCAGCTTGCCCCCCCCCCCCCACCCCACCACCACCACCACCCTGGGGTGGCAGCACTCACAGGACACCTTCCCCAAACAATGCCAGGGGACAAAGCCAGCTCGACGCCGGTCCTCACGAGGCTCCGTCAGCCTCCACCACCCAGTGCCTCCTGCCAGCCACGCAATCCTTCTGTTTTCTTTCCTCCAAGCCAAACCAAGTTCTCACCACTTTGGTCAATTTAATACCTCCTGGATGTTAATTAGCCTCGGGAGAGTTGAAGCAATCAGCTCTCAGCCTGACTAAAGAAGCACCAGCTCTGACTCGATGCCGTATATCCCTCTCTCAATCGCGAGCCCCGCTCCCAAGGGGAGGGTGCCACGTTGCCCCTCACTCTCCCCAGCAAATTCCCCAGCTCTCAGCCAAATCTCAGCCGTTCAAGAAACTTCCCTCATTCAGGGCTGATCTTCAAAGCCCGGCCTGTAACGAGAAGCAAACGCTGGAATCCCTCAACACTTCACAGACTTGCGCTTTAATCCTTAGCTGCCTCAGGGATGGGGACCCGGCACCCTCACCGTCGGTGGGTGCCCGTTGTCTCCTCAAGACGCTGAGGAGGCGAAGCCAAAAATCAGGGCTGGGCGGAGAGGACTTCTTCCTGTTCAGCCAGCCCAGAAACCGATACTTTAACCACACTCTTCTCCAGGAGATTATGCTGGGGCGCTGCCTCCAGCTCTCTCGCCCCTTATAAAAGGGAACAGCTACTAATAAAAATGTAAGAGAGCAGCTTTATAAATTACGAGGCTGTCGCAGGCCCAAGCGCCGCGTAAAGCGGTGGAGGAAAGCGTTCTCGTAATTAACCCAAACACATTCCTGCCGTTCACAGCCAAGCCGCGACGCCGTTAGACATCTGCTTCTCATCTACGTGAAGTCTTTATAACGCTCGCAGTTGGCCCGTGCTTCCTTCTCACCCTACGAGAAAGATTCATTTACTCAACTCTCTGGCGAGAGCATCTCCTCGACAGGGTCCGGCGGGGCCTGATCCAGCAGCCCGCGTACGACGGCATTCCTGCCCGCCGGCGCGTGGGAGGGCACGAGACAGACGTCAGAGTTCTGGAGAATCAAAAGCTGGACCTTCTGGAGATCCCCTTCACCCACGCACGGTGCAAAGCAGGACAGGGAGCGGGAGAAGCGGGGTCACTCTGCTCCCGGAGCCCGACTCTGGCGGCCACTGAGCGCTCGGGACCCCTTCCCGGCCACCCGACCTACCCGTCATGTTCTCATCCAGGGGCAGGGACACTCCCACATCGCAGATCTTGATGGCTTCAAAGTCACCTTTAATGACCACGTTTGAAGACTTGATATCTCCGTGGAGCAGCTTCTTGTCGTTGTGAAGATACTAAGAGGGAGAGAGGAGCTGTTACCACCCGCTTTCGGATACAGCCATGGAGAGGCAGGAGGAGCCCGTTGGATTTGGACAACAGAGCAACCAACTTCTTAATGTTTAACGTATTTAGCCTTAAAAACTCACGGAAGGGTCAAGCCCTACCTGTAACCTGTACAAAACACAGGGCAGGTTGTTCCACCCAGTTTAGTTTTGGAGGCTCACGGTTACTTTTTGGTGACAGGCTGCGAGAAGCGTCTCTAGCAACAAGCATTTGTGAGCAGGTGTGAAACGCGGGCGAAACTCCTCCGCGTCACCCCAGGAGCTCAGAGCTGTGTCCCCTCGGCCACCACGGCCTGGGCTTTACCCTGACTGCAGGGGGGGAGGCTCAGAAACCTCGCCGAGTCTCCGTTTCTCCTCCTTTTTCCCCCAAATGCAACCTGAGCGTGGTGGTAGGAGGTAGACAAGCGGCACCAGGTAGAAGACGCGGGCAGCGGCGAAGCATTTTCAGTGCCAAGAGCAGCTGCCTGGCGTGGCAACAAGGAAACCAGCAGCCAGCCTCCTCGCCGGCTAGCAAGCAGGGACAGCAGGTAGCCCCAGGGGAGGGCAGCAGGACATTTGTGACAAAAAAAAAAAAAAAAAAAAATCTGTTGCATCTCTTTTTATATTATTTCAACCTCAAGCTTCAGGGCTCAGTTTTTACCTGAGTCTGTGCAGCACCCCAGTAAAAAAACCAAAACAAAACAAAACACACAAAAAAAAAAAAAAAAAAACAAAACCCCAAAACAACAACAAAAAACCCCACCAAAACACTGGGGTTTTATATGAAGCGTCACAGCATCTGCTCTCCATCTGCTGCGCCTGGCCTTCTTGCACACCAAATTCATTTATTTTTCCAGTGTCACCAGTGTATACCATTCCACACAAAACAGTTACGGTTAACGTTAAACATACCTTCAGCCCCCGAGCCATGCTCAAGGCAACTTTGAAAATCGTGGCAGCAGGGAAAGGGCCCAACTGTTCCGCACTTCTTTCTTCAATTAAGTCACTGAGAGATTTTTCTCCTCCGTACTCCATGGCCAGACACATGCTTCCATCGTCGGCCTCGGTAAAAGCACGGTAACCTTCCAACACAGATTGATTTGTCAGACAGCCAAAGGAGGCACCAGCCTTGCCACGTGGCTTTCCAGCCCGACGGAGCCAGAGCATTTGGGGCTGCTACACCAGGGGCTTTCCAGGCGGCTCCAACCAACCCCAAACAAATTCACAGCTCGGGGAGGGGGGGGGGACACGACACCGGGCTCGCGGCTTTACGTGGCGCCACAGGAATGTCCGTGGAGACCCGTGCACCCCCGAGCAGGGACACGAGCCACTAAACCTGTCGAGGCAACGCAGAGCCCACGGGCACCCCGCTTTGTTGCTTCCCAGTTTTGCACCCCGGGCCAACGGCGGGGAGTTTTACCCCGATCTTTATGGGACAGAGGAGGGAGGAGAGCAGCAGCGGAGCCGCAGACCCGACATCTCCCATCGCAAAGATAAAGAAGCAAAACCAAGGGCTGGAGGACGTTTGGGAAAGCCAAACAGGGGCTGGTTCACAAGGTGAAGACTAACGTGCGTACACACTGTTACGTAATCTTTCTTCCTCCACGTTTCACTCCTGTCTGTAAACAGGTGGAGTGAGAAATGGCAAACTCTTGCATAACGGCATAGCTCAAGTCTTATCCCGTAAATGATTTACAGCACCTTGGACAAAAACAGCAGTGAAATGTTTGCAATGTGAAAGGCCGAGACTATTTTTGCTCTTAAATTCCTGCCAGAAGCAAGATACGCCGTTTTAGGGATACAAACAAAGTTCCTTGCACGCAGCATTTCGAATACGAGTGACCGCACCGAAATAGTTGAAAGCACAAATAAAAGAAAAAAGTCAAACAAAGTTGCTGTTCTGACTGGCAGGAGAGATTTTGGACAAGATGGGAGCAGAAATGAAACACAGACTAAAGCAGCTTCTCAAGCTGAGAGCCAAGAGCGTGCCAGAGCCTCGATTGTCACTCAGAGAGATGTGTCATCGGGCTCCGGAGCCTTATTCCGCACACAGAAAACATCCCAAATCCCCCTAAGATATTGCCTGTCCTCTGCAAAGTTACGGTGGCCTCTCTCTTTCCTGAGGCCAGAAGCTGAAGCTGAGGTGCAGGAGGGGGTTTCTCCAGAACCAGCCCACGGCTCGGAGCCGCCTCACACCGCTCTCAACAGCCAGCGAAGCCCCAAGGGGCGTCTTCTGCCACCAACTGTCCTGCCCTGGCAGCCCAGGAGCGCTTCCAAGTCTCCATCGTGAGGGGTAAGACTAAATTCATTTAAAAAAGTCCACCGTGAGCTTGACCAAAACCACAGGCAGCCCCAGCAACGCATCTCCGAAGCGTAAGGACGAGGCCAGAGACACCCCACTGCAGCCTCGTGTCCCGTCACCCGGCTCCAACAGCTTGATTTGCAATTTATGCCACGCAGGCTCTGCTGGAAACTTACCCACGATATTTGGGTGCTGGAGGTTTTTCAAGATCTTGGCTTCTTCCTTCAGTCTCTGCTGATAGATGTTTTGCCCGCCCCTGTTGCATTTGGAATTAATTTTCTTCACAGCCCACGGGGAGTGAGACAAACCCCTGGGAGATCTGCAGGGGAGAACCCACGCGTGTCAGAACCGCTCCGTTTGTAAGCAGCGCCACGGTTAAAGCTCGCACAGGTCACTGAGGAGCTCTTCTAGAGACCTTCGGCCTTTATTTTGTGGAATTAATAAAGAGCAATGCTAAAATAATCTAAAGTGCGCTAACGCGCGCACCGCAAAGGGGCATAGTAATGCTTTGCCCGGATACAGTGCTCCTCCATCAAGTTTTCAAGCATTTTAGAAAAGATTTGTATCAATTCTTATTTTCAGGTGGAAAAGCTGAGGCTCGGGAGGGGAGCAGCTTGCCCAGGAGGCCACAGCAGAGCCAGGAACGGGCCCCAAATACCTGAATTCCAGGCTGGGGAAAGGCTGATGGGATTATTCCCAAACGATGGGCTCCTTCCCAGCACCAACACCTCCAGCACAGCCGGGAAAGCTGGAAACCTCACCCCCCTTCCTCGACTCCGTGCCCATCTGAAGGGGCGCGGGCAGCATCTGCAGGTTGGTGACAGCAGCGCTTTCTTGCTCAGAGCTCAATCACTTTCCGTCCCCTATTTGATTTTAGGGGGGGGGGGGGGGGGGGAAAAAAAAAAAAAAAGCCAAGCCCCGTTCCTGAGCACCCCATCACGTCTGCGCCCTCGCACGTACCTTTTCATCAAGTAGACGTTGACCCCGGTGCCATACCCAAGCTTCTGCATGAAGGGAGAGGCTGGGATAGTGACAGACACTGTCCCCCCATCTGTAAAAAAAAAAAAAAAAAAAAAAGAAGTAGAAACCCAGTCCTGCTGTTTCAGGTCTGCGTGGCAAGGGTTTGGTAATGGGGGGTACAGGGGTGGCTTCGGGGAGAAGCTGCCAGAAGGTTCCGTGGGTCTGACGGAGCCAATGCCAGCGGCTCCGTGACCCCCCCAGCGGCGATGGTGGTGGCACCTCTGGGATAATGTACTGAAAAAAAAAAAATAAAAAGGGGGGAAAAAAAAAACAAACTTCGGCTGGCAAAGAGGAGTGAGAAGATGTGAGGGCAACAACCCTGCGGGCAGCAGGGTCGGGGAAGGAGGAGGGCGCCCGAGCAGAGATTCCCCTGCGGCCCGTGATGAAGACCGTGGGGAGGCAGGCTGTGCCCTGCACCCAGGGAGGGCCGTGGGGGAGCAGATCCCCACCTGCAGCCCACGGGGGACCCCACGCCGGAGCAGGGGGTGGCCCCAAGGGGGCTGTGACCCCGTGGGGAGCCCACGCCGGAGCAGGGGGTGGCCCCAAGGGGGCTGTGACCCCGTGGGGACCCCACGCCGGAGCAGGGGGTGGCCCCAAGGGGGCTGTGACCCCGTGGGGAGCCCACGCCGGAGCAGGGGAGGAGTGTGAGGAGTCCTCCCCGTGAGGAGGAAGGAGCCGCAGAGACAAGGGGTGAAGAGCTGACCCCAAGCCCCAGCCCCCTGTGCTGCTGGGGGGGAGGAGGGAGAGAAAGCAGGAGTGATTTAGACCCCAGGACGAAAGGAGCGGGGGGGCGGGGAAGGGGTTTTAACATTTCATTTTTATTTCTCGTTCCCCTACTCTGATTTAATTGGCGATCGATTAAATTAATTTCCCCGAGTCGAGTCTGCTTCCCCCGTGACGGTGATTGCTGAGTGATCTCCCCGTCCTCACCTCAACCCACGAGCCCTCGGTGATATTTTCTCTCCCCGGTGCAGCTGAGGAGGGGGGTGACAGGGTGGCTTTGGGGGGCACCCGGCACCCCCCCCACCAATGACCCCGCGCAGCCGACCAGGCAGCAGCTTCTCACTAGGAGCTCTGGCGCCCCAATTACAAATCACATTTATGATTCTACCGTACGCACTGGGCTATGTGCAGGAGGAGGTTTGGATTTTTCGAAAAGCTCTTTTCCAAACTCCCTTTTCCCCCCTCAATACCTCAGCAAATTCATCCTCCACCGGGCTGGCACTACCACCCCCATTAGGTTCCTCACCCAGGATAACTCCCTATGAAATGTCGTGCAAGTTTTATGCTCGAGCCTGAGCTTAGACACAGATTTTTTTTGGTTCCTAACGACTCTCCGGGCTCAGCAACTGGACTCGAATCAATTTTCCTCGCAGCAGCTTGTACTGGGTTTTGGATTTCTGATGAAAACGGCGTTGTGAGGACACAGGGATGGGTTTAGCCGTCACTCAGCGTCGAGGCTTTTTCCGCTTTTCCCGCTGCTCTGCCAGTGAGTCGGGAGGGAACAGGATGGGACAACTGACCCCAGCTGACAAGAGGGACGTTCCCGACCCTACGGCGTTGTGCTCAGCCACAAAGCACGCCCCCCACCCCGACAAGGCCGGGTTAACACCCGTCTCCTCCCCACAGCAAAGCGTTCCGTTTCCCCGCCAGCCCCTCCGGAAATATTTAGGGCTCGCGCCCGAATGCGGCTCACCGGGTTTCTCCCTGGGGGGCAGGTTGTTTTGAGACCTGAAGGTTTCCATCTCTTCAAACCGTCCCGATCCCCTACGGCAGAAAAGAGATTTCATTACCTCTCTACCCCCCAAAATATCGGAGGAAACCGCTCAGAAGCACGAGTTGCTCCGGGCTCAAGCTCTAACCCACGCGGGGCCATTATAGGTACCACAATAATATATTAAAGGACAGAAATGACATAAATTACACCCGTTGGGAGTTTCCAACTGCTAATTTGCTGCTGGCTCTGCTCAGCCAGTGGGTTGACAGCGAAGCAGGGACGTGCCCTCCAGCTCCCCGGGCTCCCTCCTGCCCCAGGGTCACCCTGCAGCTTCTCACCATTAAATTATTTTTAATTTTTAATTTTAAACAAGCCCAGGGTTTTCTCTCGGTTTGTTTGTTATGAACAGCCGAGTTGGGCCATCACCTCAGTGAGTGGCAGAGCTCAAAAACATCCTCTCTATATACAACTTGATATTTATCAAAAGAAATTCTCGGTGTTTTTCCATGAACCCTCGGATTTCTGTTTTTCAGTGGTTTCAAAAATCCAGTATATCCTCCTGTCTCAGCTGATTCTTACTGTCTCGTCTCAGTTCCTTTTCTGAAGTCAGCGGTCGCGGGCAGAAAGTTCTTTGGTCGCCACACTCACTGTTCTTATTATCCACCAAAGATCACCTTTGAACTTCTGAGAATTATTCAAGCTGTTCTAATAATTCCCACTTAATCTACGTCTAGTCTAGCGTAGCTAATTTTTCAACATTGCGTACTCTAAAAATTAATTCTCAGCTTTTAACTACTCTTATTAATTAATTACTCTTATATTATCTTCTAACTACTCTTACCTTATTAATTAATTACTCTTATCTTACTCTCAAGTCATAAACCCAAGAGGCATGATTCTTTTTCTGCTGATCCAGCGGGACTGAGTTGTAAATCAGCCCCGGCAAGGGCTGTCCAGGGGACAAACGAGCAGCTTACGCTTATTGTTTCACGGAGCACCTGCCTGCTGTTAATCCTACCCTAAAACCCTTCCTAATCGTTAATTATAAGTTCAAAATCACCGAGGTTTAAGGCCTGGCTGCCCGTTTCGGTCCCCGCGGGGCTGACACCCCGGGGCCGGCTGGCAGAGGGGGAGGTGAACCCCGGAATGGGAGTCAGGGAAGAGCCCGGGACCAGTGGGGGGGGACACGGACACACACACACACACACACACACACGACGCGCGCGCACACGACGCGCACACACCACGCGCACACACGACGCGCACACACCACACGCACACACCACACGCACGACACACACGACGCACACACACGACGCACACACACGACGCACACACACACACCACACACACACACCACACACACCACACACACACGACACACACACACGACACACACACACGACACACACACACGACACACACACACGACACACACACACGACACACACACACGACACACACACACGACACACACACACGACACACACACACGACACACACACACGACACACACACACGACACACACACACGACACACACACACGACACACACACACGACACACACACACGACACACACACACGACACACACACACGACACACACACACGACACACACACACGACACACACACACGACACACACACACGACACACACACACGACACACACACACGACACACACACACGACACACACACACGACACACACACACGACACACACACACGACACACACACACGACACACACACACGACACACACACACGACACACACACACGACACACACACACGACACACACACACGACACACACACACGACACACACACACGACACACACACACGACACACACACACGACACACACACACGACACACACACACGACACACACACACGACACACACACACGACACACACACACGACACACACACACGACACACACACACGACACACACACACGACACACACACACGACACACACACACGACACACACACACGACACACACACACGACACACACACACGACACACACACACGACACACACACACGACACACACACACGACACACACACACGACACACACACACGACACACACACACGACACACACACACGACACACACACACGACACACACACACGACACACACACACGACACACACACACGACACACACACACGACACACACACACGACACACACACACGACACACACACACGACACACACACACGACACACACACACGACACACACACACGACACACACACACGACACACACACACGACACACACACGACACACACACGACACACACACACGACACACACACACGACACACACACACGACACACACACACGACACACACACACGACACACACACACGACACACACACACGACACACACACACGACACACACACACGACACACACACGACACACACACACGACACACACACACGACACACACACACGACACACACACACGACACACACACACGACACACACACACGACACACACACACGACACACACACACGACACACACACACGACACACACACACGACACACACACACGACACACACACGACACACACACACACGACACACACGACACACACACACGACACACACACACGACACACACACACGACACACACACACGACACACACACACGACACACACACACGACACACACACACGACACACACACGACACACACACACCACAGACACACACACGACACACACACACGACACACACACACACGACACACACACGACACACACACACGACACACACACACACGACACACACACACACGACACACACACACACGACACACACACACACGACACACACACACACGACACACACACACACGACACACACACACACACACACACACACGACACACACACACGCGTGTCCCCAGGCTGCTCCCACCAGAACAGGGCTCCCCCCCCCCCCCCAGGAGGGGACAGGGGAAGGACTGAGGGTCCCATTGGGGTGACGGAGGGGACCCCACGTTGGGGGCAGGTAGGAGCGTTGGGTGCTATCTCTGGGGGGGGGGGGGGTCCCAGACTTGGGGGGGGGGAAGGACTCCTGGGTCCCTCTTCTGGGTGTGTGGGAGGGGGGGACAGGACTGCTGGGTGGCATCTCTGGGGGTGGGGGTCCCGTATGAGGGGGGGGGGGGTGGGGGGGGGAAGGACTCCTGGGTCCCACTTCTGGGTGTGGGGTGGGGGGTGGGGGGGGGGGGGGAGAGGACTGCTGGGTGGCATCTCTGGGGGTGGGGGTCCCATATGAGGGGGGGTGGGGGAAGGACTCCTGGGTCCCACTTCTGGGTGTGGGGTGGGGGGGGGGGGGGGGGGGAGAGGACTGCTGGGTGGCATCTCTGGGGGTGGGGGTCCCATATGAGGGGAGGGGGGGGGGAAGGACTCCTGGGTCCCACTCCTGGGCGTGATGGGAGGGGAAAAAAAAGTTCCAGACTGGGGGGGGGGGGGGGGGTGGAACAGGACTGGTGGGTGCCGTCTCTGGGGGTGATGGGGTGGGGGGCCAGACTTGGTGGGGGGAGTGGGGGGGAAGGACTCCCGGGTCCCAGCTCTGGGCGTGAGGGGTTAAGCCCCAGATTGGGGGGGGGGGGGGGGGGGATACAGGAGAGGGCTGCTGGGTGCCATCTCTGGGTGAGGGGGGGGGGCCAGGTTTTGGGGAGGGGGTGATGGAGCCCTCCCAGACCCCGCCTCAAGGGGGAAGGGGGGGCTCAAGCCAGACACCCCCCACCCCGGACCAACGATGGAGCCCAAACCCCCCCGGGGGTGTCCCGTTCCCCCCCCCCCCCCCATCCTGCGACCGTTACCTGCCGCCGCCGTTTGAATCCTGCGCGCGGGAACCCCGCCCCGCCCCGCCTCGCCCCGCCCCCCCCGCCTCGCCCCGCCCCCCCGCCTCGCCCCGCCCCCCCTCGGCTACGGCGGCCGCGGGCGGACAAAACACGGCG